>NW_005842868.1:97447-97858 GCF_000455745.1 Alligator sinensis
TGGGCCCCGCGGGGCCTCGGCCCGCCGCCAAATAGGGGCGGAGCCTGGGATTTGCCTTCACCCCTCTCCTCCCTCTTCATTGGACACAGAGGAAAGCCCCGCCCCAATGTGGGATTGAGCGAGCCTGGTTTGGTCCCGCCCCCTGAATCCCACTCTCTTCTAACGAGGCCGATTCGAAGCCCCACCCCTTCTCCGAGAGTCGTTTAGGATTGGCCAACGGTTTCAGCAAAGCTCCGCCCTTCGGCTCTGCCTATTGTGTACTGGGCCTCGCCTCCGGCCCGCCCATTGGCCAGCTGGGTTGGAAGGAGCCAATCAGAAGCTGAAGCATGGCCCGAAAGGGGGCGGAGCTAGATGCAGGGGGTGCAAGGCTGGATCCAACAATGCGGGGCTCGGGGGGGCAACGTGGCAGAG
>NW_005842868.1:97925-102712 GCF_000455745.1 Alligator sinensis
CGCTGGGGCAGCGGCTACTGCACCTGGTGTGCCTGGCTGCACACCCACCCCGTCCTGCCCTCGGGATACTGCGCTCTAGATCACAGCTCGGTCCCTCTTGCCCAGTCTCCCGTGCCAGGTGCTGGCAGAGTGGACCGTGGAGGGGAAAGAGAAGTGGATCTGACCCAGGCACTGGAGGGCGAGAGAAGCGGGCCTGACCCGCATTCTTCCCCACCCTTCTCTCCCTTGCAGCCTCCAGCATTTAAGGTCAAGGAAGCTCGGACTCGGCAGCCGTGCCCCTCACCCCTGCGCTCAGCTCTTGCTGTTCCTTTCCTCCAAGAATGTGTCCCACCCCTACGGGAAACTAGCTAGGCTCTCAGATGTGCTGGCAATCAGTCCCACCCTTGAATGGCACGCTGGGTGAAAAAACTGCTCTGTGTAGTTTTGAACTTACTTGGTCCATGTTGTTCCCTCCTAGTTCTTATCTGGGGAGACAGAGTCAAAAATAAATCCCTATTGACTTTCTCTTTGCCATTCAGTATTGGGTAACCCTTACCTTGTCCGTCCCTCAAACCTCTCTTCTAAGCTGAATAGGCCGAGTCTCTCTTTTCTAACCTGGACAGCCCAGGACTTTCACAACTTCTAAAACAAGCGCTCTCCTCTCAGTGTGGATGTAGCCTGAGATCTCACCGCGGCCAGAGGGAACGTGACAAGGACCCATTGGTGTACCTCAAGAAAATGGGTGCCGGCATGGCTGCTGACCAACTCCAATGGTGCTGCAGTCTCAACCGAGCTGCGGCCTGTTTTGAGGTAAAGTGTCTGGCCCTTGAAGCAAGGGAGAGAGAGCAGAGAAAGGGAAAGGAGAGCAATCTCAGCCTGCGGTCTACTCTGCACTGGGGGAAAGACCTGCAACTTCTGCTGATCTGTGGCTCAAGGACTGGACTCTTAAGTCACCTCAAGCCCATCAATGAGCCATGGTGGAGATCATCCTCAAAACTGAAGGATCGCTGCTGTCACCGCTTACAATCAGTTGCCCTTTTTATCTTGTGCCACCTCTAGCCCTGACCTTCAGAACAGCCTGGGGTGGATTGTCCCAGCTCCTTCTCCATGCCCACCACCTCTAGGTACTGGCCTGCCAACGCTGCTCTGCTTGCTTCCTGTCACTGAGCACAAAACCAGCCCCAGATCTAGCTGTAAGGCCACCTCAAGCGTCTCCAATACAACAGCCCCGCAGAAGGGTGCTGAGTGAAGTGCACAGACAATGTCAGCGCAGCAACAGGCTCTAGTTTGGTCATCTGGTACAGATACATGGGACACACGGATCGCGTTAGACTAGCTGTACTGGAAACCCTCTGCTCCCAGGGGCTTGCAATGTGGCGTGGAGCATTCCTCTGAGATGATTCCTAATGAATCTAAGTCATGATTTGACAATAAAGCCAGTGCAGCAATAAAAGCTAAATGGCTGCACGTGATCTGCTTCTGTAAACCATGCCTTGCCCCATTCTTGTCCTGACTTCCTAGACCAAGGAGTTACCTAACAAGACCTTCACATGATGGCACATACAATGCTAGGATAAGTGTTTGCCTCACTGGCAATCTCCATGTGTAAAAGAGCTACTGCCACATTGTTTGAGATCCACTTTGAAATACCCTGCAGAAAAAAGAATGCAAAAGATAAATGAAGCTATATGAAAATGCCATTGAAAGTAGCATGCATTTGAAACAGCAGAGAAAAGCACATACCTGTACTATTTTCAAAAAGGGTAGGAGGAACCTGCAGCAGTGAAAGGTAGCCAGTCCTCTGCTCGTTGTTGTTGCTAAGAACAGCTTAAGTCAGATTCAAGTGCTGCTTAAGGCAAGCAACTCTCCATAAGAAAGCCTACTATACATGTTTCTTATCCTCTTGTAAGTCTCCACTCCATTATTCAGATCTTCAAATTCGCCCTTTCCACTGCCTGCATTTCCTCCAGACTAGCTTTTTTGTTTTGTTTCTGATATTCCAAATACTTGCCCTCCCTAAAGACCAAGAGATTATTTTCTATTTTGATCCCTCTTGCCCTCATCCATTTTCACCGGCATTTTCTCCCACAGACCTTATCTGGTTACCAACATTCACTCCATTTCTTTCTCCCACTTCCCATCTTTAGAGCACCAATCCTATCCTACTTCTGTATGATGGCCAAGTGTATTTCAAAGGCTAATATAATTTGCCCTCCAGCCAGCAGCAAGCAGCCAACTCTGTAGGCACTCACAACACGATACTTTCATTAACTTGCCCATCCCAGGATACACAGTTAGGCAACAACAAATAAATAGAGGCTTGACATCAACACACAGCAGTTGCTTTGCAAGGAAAATACATTAGAGAAAAGATCTCTAGGGATCTGTTAACCAGGCTACTTGTAGCAGTGATTCCAAGCTGCAATGGAGGACATAGCGAGCTATTCTGCCCCATGGGACAGAAATGCCACTGGTTTCCCTTCCTTCAGCTTTCCCAAGGAAAATCCAGGGCTTGGATGCCTCTCAGCAGTTAGGGATGCAGGTGAAGCCACTATTATCGTTAGCTGCAGGAGACTGACGCTCAAAAACAGTATTCCTAGAATGCCCAAATTAAAATAGTTCATATTAAACTACTGTCGCTCTGGATAGGCTGCTAGCATTCCTTAGTTTGCCCTTTGTTTAAGCTGTGGTGCAGGACACATTTTGGAGTATTGCAGGAAGTTTAAGTTAGTGCTAGGAAGCATTGCTTTCTTGCATTGATGCAGAGTCCTATATAGAGGATTATGCTCAGTGAGCTGCCATCTCTGCCCACAGGATAAAGCCAAGACATGCTGCTATGCAAGCAGAACCAGGCTCTTGTTTATGTGACAACTAGGCTTTAAGCAGCAAGGGCACTGAAGATAGTGAGAATTTTTATGACCTCAAGCTGATTTAGGGAGGTTTTTGGCAAACAGAGAAGCCTTATCTAAAGCCAGCAGAGAAGAGGCCTTGACCAACTGGTCCTCTTGTGTATTACAGCTCTTACTCAGCACAAAAGTAAAGCACTGGAATCAAACAGCTGTCTTCTATCGTGAGGCTGCTTCACACAGAACACTGGTAATAATTAGTGCTTTATTTCCAAAACTTTTCAGTAGTTTTGGGGTTTTTTAGGGCTGGGTACTACAAAAGAATTTGAGTCTCCCCTAGATTTCAGGCATATTTTTGAAGGTACAAAGGTTTGGCCTACTCGCTTTCAGCTAGTAAAAAAGTTTCCACACTCAGTGTTAATCTTGTGGCTAACGCTACTGTTGTTTGACTACGTGGCATGTTTTAAGGTGCCCACGTTTATTTGTGTGGGTGGAATAAATCCCAAGCCACTTAGTCACCAAGGACTGGACATGTGACTTTGATCTTGGACTCTTTCCTTTGCTGGGGAAAGGGAAAAGCCTCATGTTGTGTTTGTCAACAGTCACTGAAGATACAGGTAAAACTATAAGACACGAAGGCTGCAGTTTTGCAAGACTCTGTTACTAGGGCATTTATACTGAGCTTGATTTTTGAAAAAAGGCAGCAACTAATTTTCTAAGGCAAGGAAGATTTGTACTTAAAGTCTTAGAGGTTTAAAAGAAATAGTCACTCTCAGCTCACCTGGCAATCGCAATGCTTTGGATGAGAAGTGGGGTCCATATATCACTGTAAGAGGGAAGATGAAAGGCAGGAGCCAATTAAGGCACCATTAAGGTTTCTCAAAAAGGAGAAATACAGCTCACTCTACCCCAGAGAGCTAAGCACACATGCTCAGAACTTGGCTCATGTCACTTTGTCCTGTAAGCATTAGCTGTGTGTTTGCTGCAAGGGCTTACGTAATCAGAAGTGGGAGGAGAGAGAGTCTACACAGCTGCCTATAGGAAAGGAGGTGCCCATCAGTTCATGTGGGCTACACCACGAAAATTTTCAAGTGGCTTTGAACCATGCAGTGAGTGCTGCCACCTACTGGAATGTGCAAGAAATGGTACAGAACAACCAAGGTATTTGTAAGATGCTTGAAAAACCCATAGCAAGAATAATCTAGATGCAGAGAAATCCATGAAAGGGTGAGGCCCTACCAAACTTACTTGTTTCCCAGCCAGGGCAGTGCATTCCATTTAAGGAGACTGAAAAAGGGCTACACACCTACCCAAACTCCATGTAAACAATGCTCATAAGAACAGGGACAGCCTGTGCCAAGCTTAACGCTTCATTAAGCTCCCTACCTTGTTTTTCATAGCACCTTAGGCCTTTAAGGGCAGCCATGAAATTGATACTGCTTAGTCAGTTATGCACATACCCTGCATGCATCCAAGTGGAGTACACTGCAGTTAAAACCTTCTTTGTACTCCATGCTACCCTGAAGTTCACAAGAACATGGATTACTAAATAGTAAAGAAAGGGTTAAATAGACAGGGTTGGAAGCAGCTGATATCAATGGTGCGTTCCAGCCTGTCCAATAAGAACATGCTCCCAAAACCCTTTTGTTAATCCCTTAAACCTTGTTTCTCTCCATAGTGACATGCCCCACTCCATTAGGCAAATGACTGCCCAGGCACATTCCTCCATACCTTCTCTGGCACTTTATTCCTGAGTGATGCTACTGCTATCATGTTAAAAAAATGGGGGGGAGGGGAAATATATACACCGCTTTATTGTATACATCCAATATGGTTAAAAATAAAATAAAAACAAAAATCAAAGCAACAAAATGTACCACACGGAGAACACGAAAAATACAGCTCACAAGAAATCCTGGTAGGGAACAAAACAAGTGTGAGCGCTTTCAAAAGCGGCATTCC
>NW_005842868.1:102743-131017 GCF_000455745.1 Alligator sinensis
ATTTTTACCCTCTCTTCCTGCAAGGCAGATCAAGTGTCTCTGGACTTGTCATAAATAAGCTGATCTTGGTTTATGGAGGGAAGCTGAGGTCCTGTCTCTGGAAGCACAGCAGAGGCGCCGCAGTGAGACAATTAAATATTAGCCACCAATATTGTGGAGGTCGTTTTTCACAAGTAACCAACCAGTCTAGACATCAGGCAATAAAATCCAAAGGTCTGTTGAATCCACCCTTTCTGTTCATGTACTGCCTGCAATGGGTGGGTGGGGGGGGTGGAGAAGGGAACAGAGAAATATCAACATTATTAGAAATGAATTATCTGTCCCTACCATGAATGTTAAAAATCAATTTGCAAGGCAGTTATAAAGATGCTGGGAGACATCTCTCAGGCTGGCTGTAGTTGAACACTGCTACATACCCTAGCCAGCTTGTTAGTGATGTGTATGAAATAACCTGGGTAGTTTTAATTGACAAAATCTCCTGCAAAAGGTGCTAGTAAGCGCTAATCTTAGCTACAGAGGCTGATCTGAGCTCACTGCAACGACTGATCACTGATGAGGCATACACAAGATATGTTTGCTGTAGTGGCAACCCCTCCAATGTAGATATGCAGCCCAAACATGCCTCTGCTGACATAGTTTATAGCTCATTGTGTTTGCCCAAAAGGTATCTGGGCAACATCCCTTTTCTATTGGTTCAACTGCATCTACACTAGGGTTTTTGCTGGTATAGGAGTGTCAAAAAGGCCACACATCCCCTTAACTGACATTAGACTAGCAAACATTTCTAGCCAACACCTGGTTGAAACACACTGGGCCAGAAGCTTGAAGACCACTAGCAAGGCTGCATCTATTCAAGGACTACAGTCCCTGAGCTATCAATTCAGTATGCTCTATGGGTGTTGAAGTTTAAAGACATGCTGGGGGCGGGGAACAAAGGAAGGGGAAAAACCCCCCTAACAAGTGATGCAGTCACTTCCAGTGACAAGCAGCAGAATACAGGTGGGGAAGAGCTGGCACACTGTCTTGGGTGCCATTGCTGCTCAGGTGGGCAGGACAAGAATTTTAGTTGCATCTAAACAGAATGTCTGTGCACCCTAACTCTTTGTTTCTTACTGCTTTTTGCCAGCAGCACAGTATTTAAGAGGGACGCCATAAGTATGAAACTGGTATCTATCCTGGCTCTAAAGCACATCCTTAGAAGCAAGACCATCAAGCAACTCTAATATCAATGACAGCCGCTCAGGAAATAGACCCAGAGAGCTATTCTTCCAGCCACGAGTAAACGCCTTCTCTAAGTTCATCTCCTTCCCACGAGAATCTAGTTCTCTCTCAATAGATGAGCATAACTAATATTCCTGTGTCCTAATCTGGTCTACTGGGTCTGAGTGGCAAAGCCACACACCTGTACTTTCTCTTCTGCGACACGTTGATGGCATAGGCATTTGCAGAACCATCCACTTTCTTTCCCTGAAAGACATAACAGGAAAAAAATAAGGTCCAAACCTCAGAATGCTGTACAGAGAACTGGTAAGAAGCTGAATAGCACTGACAGAGGTGGTAAAATGAAACCAAGACAGCTAACCCAACAGAACCCTATCATTAGGAAAGCCAAGGAATTTACCAAACCCAAGGCAGGTTAGTTTTCAGAAAGCAGATTAATAGAACTAACAAAGCAAACCATTTTTAGAGACAATTGGCTGCAGGACTAATTGCTTTCTTAGCATTATACACCAAAGTATCTGTCCAAAGCTGATCCATAGCAAAAGGCATCATCCTCTGAGAGACCTTCCCAACACACTGGTGACAAGGCTCAACCTCACTTGTCCTGAGAGATAAAATGGGATTACAACACAAGCAGGTGAAGCTGCTAGCCACGACCTGTATGCAGATGTTCAATACTAATTACGTATACAATCAGTACTGGCTCTATTGATGTTGTTCCGTGGACAACGCTTCTGATGCAAGGTTTCAAAACATGCGGATGCATTATTTCTTAACTGTCCAGAGACAGACATGCAATAGAGACTGATTATGCCCTAGAATGAAGAGCAAATGTATTCAAGAAAATGGCAGCAACTTCAACTTCCAAGTGCTATGGAACACACCACTCACTTTTGTTGTGTCAAAAGTTGCAAATCCCATTAACTTCATCATCTCAATTTCTTCCTCTGTCTTCCCTTCCAGATCTTCTTCTAAAAGGACAGTAAAAGGCAACATGGAATTTGTAATACAACAATAAGAAAGTTTCCTGGCCCCAGGGTTGGGGTGCACAGATAGATAGGACAGAAGCATGTGAGAAAGATTTCAGCAGCACCTGATTTTAGTAATCTTGACTCAAGCAATTTCCATGGCAACCACTGCACTTCTTAACTGAATTAATGAAGCCCAACAAGCTCTCTAAACACTGAGGTAAGATACACAACGGCTCAAGAGGTCAGGATAACATTTTCGCACCAGTAATTTGTCGCTCCTTGGTTTTAGTGTCTTTGACTTCCTTCTTTTCTTCCTCTCGCCTTTCCTTCGGCCGGCTTGGGGAAGAGGAGCTGGACCGGTGCCGTCTTGGAGATCTAGAATTCCACACAAGGACAGGTTTCAGTGGAACAGCAACAGAGGGAAACACTGCAGTGGTCAATATTGCAATGAGTGCTAAAAATCGAATCCAGAGACCTCTGTTGTAATCCTATCTGCCACACCAAGTAAAACCCGACACTGTTACACAGTGTTACAAGTGTCCTCTGGTTTCCTTGCACACTGCAATTCTGTCTGAATGTACATGCTGACTTTGCAAGAGCTCTGCAGCCAGGACCATCTTTCTGTCTCTCATGTATAGTGAAAAGCAACGCAGAGCCCGACACCATGACTGAGGCACTTAGGCACTGCTGCAATAACAAATACAAAGGGGCATAACTTTTCCCAGTTAACCCTTGTTAAGTAAGTGAAGACACCAGATGACCGCTATAAAGGCTTCCTTAGTTTCCCCATCTACTGCTCAGATCGAAAGGCAAAACGGTCTCTCAGCTGGGTAGCTGGCAACTCACTACCCTGCCAATTTCATAGCAACAGCGATATCGAATAGAGGAGAAAGGAGCTGCCAGCCAGACACCTTCTTCATTACCCTTGGAGGACAACAGCGCTTTGCCCTCACCTGGATCGTCTCCTGTGCGGCGAACGGGAACGACTCCTCCTCCTGTCCCTATCCCGGGACCGCGAGCGCTCCCTTCGCCTCCTTTCCCTCTCCCGGGAAGTGGAACGAGAACGCCTACGGTCTGAGGCAAGCCAGGATTGGGAGAAAGAGAAAAAGAGAGGGTTGGCAAATCCTGGTCATCTTGAACTCACTGCTTTATTACAGCTGTAGGAAACCTCTTGGCTTGGAACAGAAGACCAGGTTTATTTAGTATTTAAAATGCTGGGGATCTCTCCCCACATACAGGACTTGCTCAGGGGTAGGAAAGGCTGATCCTACGGCGCAAACAAGACTAGAGGGAAGATGCACAACACTCTGGGCAAACAGGGCCCAGCCCAACCCAGCATCACCAGTTCCTGCAGAAGCTCCTGCTGAGATTTTGGCTGCACGACTCCCCACATCTTTCTGTTTACACCCTCCCCATCTGCAGCCCCACCAAGTCCCAGGACCTCCTCGTCAACCTCCTCCTGGCCCGAGCCAAACTGGGCTGGAAGGAGACTCTGGCCAGGGGGAATCACTGGGGGCTGTGGGAATGTTTTCCTGTGTCTCACCCATTCACGTGTCCAGGCCAAGTATCTCCAGGCTCCTTAGACTCGTTTGAGGGCCAATGGGTGCTGTCAGGTATGGCCTGCTCAGTGCTCCCCCTTGATGCACTCATTATGAAATCTACAATCTTGACTCCTTTCCCTGTTTTCATGTGTCCCAAGGAATCAATTGCTATATCCTCAGTGGTCTCTTTCTTAAGGAAAGCTTAAGAGTTTTATTTGGCGGGCCTAGGCCCATGCTTCGCCAACAGCGTAACCAACAGGTCTGACTGGAAAGGAGGCTCTAGCCAGGGGGACGCCTGGGGACTGCAGGGCTGCTTTCCCGTCCTTCATCCATTCACGCCTCTGGGCAGAGATTCACTGTGCAGCACCTACCGGCTCCCTGGACTCGTTCAAGAGACAACAGGCGCTGCCTGGCGCGCTCTGCTCGGTGTCCCTGCACATCGGGAACCTCTGCCCCTCGCGCCCGTGCCTGGTTCCTCCCCCCAGCACCGCTCACGTGCACTCACGGCCCCCCAGATCAAGGTAGGCTTGCAGCTCTGCTTGGCAGGCGCTCCCCATGCACGCCCCACAGCCCCGGCCCAGTGCTGCCTCCGTCCCAAGGCCACGGCTGCTGCTCGGGACAGCAGGGACCCACCGTCCTCCCTGCCGAGACCCGAGGGGCGGCTCCCCCACCCCTACCCAGGCTCATGCCTAGGTGCGGCTTCTTGGCGACCACCCCCACCCCCCCTGCTGCGGGGGAGGGGCCTGTCCCCATGCAAGGGAGGGGGAGGGGCTGCCACTACCCCCTTCCCTGTCCCCGGGCAGGGATCCAGCCCCCTCCCCAAGGCGTGCACGGCACAGACCTGCCCCACCTCCACCCTCTGCCCTCCGCGGGGAGGCGCTCACCCCTGCGCGGCGGCGAGCGGGACCGGCTGCGGCCCATCCCTGCAGCCCGAGCGCACTTCCCGGATCGCGGGCCCACGCCGGAGCCCCGCGGGCAGGTACTTCCG
Organism: Alligator sinensis; assembly: GCF_000455745.1. Lineage (NCBI taxonomy): Eukaryota > Metazoa > Chordata > Crocodylia > Alligatoridae > Alligator > Alligator sinensis. The sequence goes on from NW_005842868.1 coordinate 107,465, forward strand.
GAGCCAGGTCCGTCACTTCCGCTCCGGTGGGGAAGGCGATTCCCTCACCCGCCCTTGCGCACTTCGGTTCCGGGGAGGCGGGGCTCGGCTCCCCGCCGCGGGGTTGGGCCCTGCATTCACCCCTCCGCCCACTGCAACTGGCAGGCTGTGTCCTTTCCCTCTGGGCAATCCTCCCCTCACCCCGGCTTCTCCCTGCTTGTGTCTACACGAGACACCCTGCAGGGCAGGATGGCTTTAGCACTATGGATTCCCCTGTGAAAGCTCTGGGGTTATCCTGTGAGTGGGGTTTGCACACCTAACAGTGCTAACACCCTTGAAAGGATCTGAGAATCTCTTGAGAAACCCTTTAGAATCGGTGCCTTAAGACTTGTGGTTGGGTTTGCTCTGGATATACACCTGGGATCTCAGGAGGTTTCTCCTAAGGGACAGAAACTGTATTGGCATCCTTGGATCAAGCTTTTCTTTTTCTCCCTGCTCTTTGTAGCGTGTCCTGCACCCCCGTCACCCTCCAGTCCTCAGGCAGCTGGGCTATAAGAAATACGCTGCATTTCCGGACACTTTAGTGTAATATTGTTGTAAATTAGAAGCACTTATATAGCCACATGAGCTGAATCTGGGCCTTTCCCTTGCATGTCTGGGCTTCTGCTTTCACCATCTCCTCGGGCTTCTTGATTTTTGATTGGGATCCAGCCTCCTGCCCTTTCTCTGGAGCGCTTGCAGCCTTTCCAGCACCTGACACGTCCGGTATGCTGCTTTCTAAGCAAAACCAAGCCCTTCAGCCTGCCTCCCAGCCATGCACGGAGCATCTGCAGCCCTCTACATGGGCATGATGTTGGGAGCTTTACTTTGTGCAAGATCCTGGGTGCCCCTGGGCAAGGAAGAGCCAGGGCCTCGGATCCTCGAGCCAGGATGGAGCTGAGCCAGCTGCTCGGAGCAACCACCACGTTTGCAAATCTAAGTGGAGCCTCCAGCCCTTGGCAAGCCTGCACGGGACCACAGAGCCCCGAGGAGCTGGGAAGCCCCAGCCCATGTCAGATCCCCTGCGGGGCTGCTTCGGCATCACTCTGAATCGGTGCAGGAGCGGGAAGCTGAGGGGTCCCAGGGAGACTTGGAGCAGGCAGGAGCTGTTCGGTTGCTCCTCCATGCAATGAGTTGGGCAAGTCTCGGCCTCAGCAGAGGGGCAGAGAGGGAGCCACTAAGCAGGCAGCACCTCCTCACCCCCCTATCCCAGCCTCCCTGGAAAGAAAACGCAGTGCCAAGCGGGCCGGAGTGTTACCGTGAAAGTTTATTCTGTTTGCTGCTGTTCTCAAAAGGGGGATAGCAAGGGGACAACAAGCCTCTGGTCCTGACCCTGGGGGAAGCTCACTTGTCCCCCAGAGAGAGCTTGGCCCCAGGGTTGCTTCGATACAGGAATATCCACTCAGCCACGAAGAGCGTAATACAGTCGTCTGGATGCAGGGACATGCAATCCTAGCAGGACTCCCACCCCGCGGGGCCAAAAGTCTCCCAGGTCCCGCTGCGAGGGTCTGCGTGAAGCCAGTGGGATGGGCACCCAAAGGTTACAAGCCAAAACCGATACAGAGTAAAAAGAAAAGAAAAGATAACTGGAAAACGGCAATGGAAACCCAAAATCTGGATGTCCCCACACGTGGAGAAAAGAGTAGACCCACAGCAAAAAAATAGAGGCTTTCAAGTAGTAATGCACAGATACAAGTTACCAGAGCCTAGGTAGCAAGAAAGTTATTTACACCAGAACCCAACGGTAAACTTCACAATATTAGCAAAAGGCCAAACACGGGGGCATATTTACAGACGGAGACATGATAGAGCACTTTCAAGCAACGATTGTCAGACACAGACATTTCACTTTAACAGCCCAACTGCTATATAGAACATTGTACCATACTTAGTTTGGTTATCGTCTGTACACTGGGCAGGCTCCCCTGGGCTCCTCCACATGAGAGTGAATTGTTGCCCTCAGCCCATCTGCTGTGACAGGCAAAGCATAAAGAGCTGCATTTTCAAACCAGAAGGATGGAGGCAGGCTCACCCATCAATCAGAAAGGGAAATCTGATGCCATTTGGGATATCCACTGCTGTAAGCTGTCACCTGTTTCCATTGCGGTAGCCACCCTGCTGCTGCCATTTTTCTCATTCCACCATTCCCCCTGCAATGATTTCTTTGCAGAGTTGCTCTTACCTAGGACTTGCATGGTTGTGTGTGCGGGAGCACTGATTTCCTGTGACATCTGTTTCCAGAGCACAGCTGGTGTCTAGATCAGTAATTCCCAAGCTAAGGATCACAACCCCAATTGGGGTCATGGCACATACAAGTGGGGTCACAAACCCCATAGAAGTGAAATTGGGAAGATAAGAGGTTGCACGCTGACTGGGAGTGGTGTCATAAACCTAGGAGCGGGGTCACAGGCCCCGAAAGTTTAGAAAATGCTTGGATTATATCTCCGAATCAAGCTGATCACAAGATGTGCCAATGCATGTACCATCTTGCAACTACAATCCCAGGTGACACACATTTATTTTCCTGTCCTAGTTGGCATTTAACATGTGTAAGGCCAATGCCATGATACTTTATAGAGACAAAGGTAAATAGAGTGGCCTTCTGGACCAAAACCTATTGGGAGTGACATGTCTCAAGGCATCAGCAAACTTAGCTGCCTACCACAGATGGGACCAAGCCTCTTGTGAGTGAATGCATATCTATGCAAATACAGTGGTCTTCACCCTGCCCTCTGCTGAGATCCAGTTCCTGCTGTGAATCACTGACTTTAGTGGGTGCTGGATTCACACCTTCCTTTGGTTTGAATAACTCCATAAGCTTCAACAGCATCACACAACACTGGTAAGGGGAGAATCTGGTAAGACAGTGATGGACATGTTTTGCGCCTGCTTATTCCAGTGCTGAATTGGGCCCAGGGTTTTTATTAAAAAATAATAATAAATCTAGCAAACAAATTTGAACAGGAAGCTTTGGGACTACTTTAAAATACTGGCTTAAGACGAGACAAAGGAGGGGCCTATTTGGGATGGTTCATGGTGCAGGCCTCTGGCTGTGAATGTGAGAGTGAGAACAAAATCCTTGGGAGTCCAAGGAGCAGAGTATACTAAACTATGTGGGGTGAAAAGTCCTCTGCAACTGTTACAGCACATTTCTGGGTGGCTGCTCAAATCACCGAATAACCGTGGGTGTGACCTTGCAAATAAGAACTTCAGACTAAGGGAGAACTTAAGCTCTCCCCACCGCAAAACAGCAGCCCTCCATGCCCTGCCAGGTAGCATCCTGAGCCTGGTTGCCTGTCAGTGTAAGGCCCCTGATAGCCCTAGATATTGCAACTGCATACCCAGGCCATGTGCCATGGGGATGCAGCCACCACCAGGCTGCTCCTTCCTTGCTTATGCAGGTAGGCAGGGAGTGAGTGAAGCAGGCAGCATAGCTGAATCAGTGTGCAGAGAGAAACAAGCTGCCTGAACAGTAGGACAGATGTCTTCTTTCCCCATTCCACAGAGGAAGCAGGGATTCAGGTGGACTCAGATAGGTCTGGGGGCACAGCAGCACCATGCTGCTCCTGACTCAGGAACCACCTTCTCTAAGACTCAGAAGAGGTTGTGATGACAAAATGAGACCCAAAGCAATGCTGCCATTGCTTCACACTGAGATCTGCACTCCCGCCTTCCAGGGAACAAATAACCATAGATCAGTTCTGTAATTGCAGTGATAATTAGGGGTATATTTCAAGATAATTACATGGTTATTTATGCCTGGCAGATTACATGGTGCAAGTGTTATTGCGAGCAGATGTAAACTTATAAATGAAAAACCAGTAAGCGAATAGCATGTAATTGCAGGCGGTCATTGTTCCCTATTAACTTGAGTGCATCTTTTCAGAACAGTGAAACTAAAAGGCAGCAAAAGCTCTGGCCCTTCCTCACTGACGTGGGTCTTTTTATGTCCTAAGGGAAGTGGTGCGTTAGGCTTCTTCATGTTTGTGCCTGGAAATGAAACCTTCTCTGTGCCTCATCATAAGGCTCATTCTGAACAGTTTTGAGCACCCACAGCTCCCATTGTCATCAACACCTATTCTGCTCTTCAATGCTGATGCCACAGCAAGTTCCAAAAGCCTTGAAAGTCAATGGAAAGATAGCAGAATCACAGTTTCCATAGGTGTAGTGGGTGTTCAGAGGCTAACATGAATGTACAATGAGCCATTGGTTAGGAAGACACATGTCTGTTCAATACTTAATATTTAGCAACACAATTTCAGTTCCAGCTTAAGGTCAAGTCCAAGGGCGATTATCTGAGTTTGTCTTGAGGTATAAAAGAAGGGTTCAGATCCAGGCTTCACTGGCACTCTACAATGTTCAGATCTGGGAATTTGGGTAAGGCCCCTTTCATGCTATTTTAGCAGAAGCTTGTAAAACATTTGTGGGGCACAGGAAAACTCCCTGTGGCTTTCAAAGCAGCCTACGTGCAACTCAGGTTTAGTCATTCAGGCCTTTCTGCTTTTCCATGCAAACTCATCCATAACCAGTGCTGAACATACAATCATGATGTTTCATAGGAACGTAACCGTAACAGATCAATGATCCATGAGGATGAGGAGTCCAACTCCAAGAGGGGACAATGTCAGATATTTGAGAGGAAGGAATAAATACCCTTTCATTGTACCTATTTCAGTTTTTTCCCCTGGGAGCTCCAAGAAGAGTTTCTCCCTGATCTCAGTTGGTGACCAGCTTTATAATGCTCATATAACTTAACAATAATATCTATAACCAAGGTTGCTTTGAAAGGTAGACTACTGTACCCCAGTTTTGCCTTCCTGTATAGGCCAAATTCCCATTCATTTCAATGGTAGTTCAATGTACAAGGGCTGAAAATCAGACCTTTAATTGGCATTGACATTAAAGCCAATATCCAGCATGACATTTCAGTGTAGAACCAAAACGCACAAGTGAAAGGAGTGGTGGCATATATTGATTTTGTGTTATTTTATAGCTAAGGTAAAAGCATATCTAGCACATTTGAACCTGCAAGCTGGATTTTGGCTTTGGCTGTTTTATATCATAAGAACCTTGTTATTGAACACAGTGTCCTACAGTTTAGTAAACTGAAGTAGTTGCCTTGTGGGGGGGTGAGTCAAAGATGCCTTCTCCATCCTCTGTGCTGAATTCAGGAAGTTGAAGGGTGCTTGGATGTGGGAAGTGGGGCGTCACTCATCTCTAGTTAGGGGCAGATCTTTTGTTCTGTGTTGGTACAGCACCTAGCGCATCGGGCATTACCATTCTCGCATGCATCCTTTGCGCACCAGGTTGGAATGGCACAGGCCAAACCAGCGAATGTAATGAAAAGCACTAACAGGTCTCCATGTCACAGCCCCATCCAAGTGTGACAAGGTTGTTATTAATTAGCACTGCAGCGAGGAAGAGCAAAGTCACATTTTCTACAGGCTTTGCCTTTTGTGGTGCTTTTCGGTTCTGCAGCAGCTATCACAGGAGGGGGATTGGCAGCGTGAGTTTATGCCAAACTGACAAAGTAGCACTTAGTGACTGTAGTTTTCTTGGTTTTAAACAGAACAGATGGTTTCTCAAGGCTTTCTCCCTCTCCGTTTCCACCGTGGTCTTTATGGCAGGACACAAGAGCTTGCTTGATGTTGTTGGGCAGGGACCTGCATATTCCCCAGAACACAATACTCCTTTCCAAGTGGCCTAATTTCCTATTTCATTCCATGCTGCAGCAAACAAAGCCTAAGATATCTTGTCACCACTCCACGCAGAAAAAAACTTTGAAAATGGCTTGTCGGCTTCATTGGAAGATTGCTGCCCAGGAAGCAAAAGTCATGGGCTCATCCCCTGCCCTTTGCTTCTTTGGAGATCAATCCTGCCCACTTTTGATTTGGATAAAATTGTACTGTCACCCTTTGAGTTACACAACCAATTGCAGCCACGTGACTAGCTGGGACTGCTTGGAAGGCTTGGAAAAAAACTGGTCAATCAATCCAGTGCATCCTGGCTGTGCCATCACGTGTCATGAGGTGTGTTCTCAACTCTGCACACAAAACTGTTTCTAAAGGTGGCCACCTGTGCTGTGAATAAAGCAGCGTGTGGGAAGACCTTAGCCCACACAAGCTGAAATGACTTGGATTATAAGTGCTGTGACAAGGTGGAACTGGGGGGAAGGGAAAAAGAGAGTAGATTTATCACTTGTGAAATAATTTGTGACTAGCTCATCAAGCAGAAAAATCAGGTCCACAGTCATTTTTAAGCTTGGTTACTTCCTCAAAAAGCGGTCAACAGCAGGTTAACGGGGAACGGTACATCTTGCGCCATGAGCACCCAGAAAATTCGCCACATATCCTCCAAAGCGTAGGTTTTGTCTCCATGTGCATTACACAAGAGTCTTTCTGAGTCTCTCAGCGCCTGGTTCTACCTCAGCACAAACCATCCGAAGTGAGGCAGTTGTTAGCTGTGGTTAGGAGCTCCCTCTACTGCTCCGGTGACCTTGGTGGGTAGGGGAGTAGGTGGGAAGGAGCAGGAGGAAGGGGCCTGGAGAGGAATCAAGATTCGGCCTTCTCCTTCTTTTTGCTCTTTTTCAGGAAGGAGGGGGTCCGGAATTTCTTCTTCTTCTTGGAGGGAGATTTGGATGGCGAGCCTTCTGGGGACACAGGGCCACTGGTGATCGACTCTGTTTTGTCCTTAGGGGCGTCTGTGTCAGCATCTGCATTAGTGGTCATCTGGCTTATTCCTTTGCTTAGGATTTCTTCTGCAGTTTGGTCATCATCTTTTCCGTTCACCACCACCGCATCCTGCTGTTCCTTTTGGACAACAGCGGTGGTATCATCGGGTGGCTGGCTGGAGTCGGCCTTTTTCTCGCCTTCACACAAAGGAAAAAGAAAGACACAAGGCGTGAGGATTTATGGAGGCAGAGTCACAGCTTGCATTAGGTGGGCTGCTGCTACAGGGCCACTGTTTGCCTTAGGGGGGCAAAATATGTAGGAAGTGGTCTTAGAGGCTGCAAGCAGGTTAGAAGCAGACATTTTCTGCCCTGCCCTCTGCATTTATTAAACCATCAACCCACCAGTGAGGACAGTCCAGGTTGATACTGGTTTGAATGGAGGCAGAATTTGGCTCAGGGCATAAAGGAGCATCATAAAACCTGATTTCCCCTTCACTTACACCAGAGCAATTCCCCTGGGCCTGGTTACTCCGTGCTTCATGACATGTGCAGTTTTACATCTGTGCAAAGCAAGTGTGACATGAGTGTGCACAGGTGTAAAAAGGTGCTAAGATGGAGAATTAGGTCCATTGTTTTTCAGTGAACTATGGCTGGCACCAGCAAGGAAGAACAAAGCAGCTCATGAAATTCACAGTCTGGACCTTATCCTCCTTCCAATAAGCCCTGTGGGGCTTTATTTTGACAACTGGGTCTTGCTAGTGGCTTGCCTGTACTAAGGTTTCTCTCCTGATATAGCTGGGCTGGTAGATCTTCCCAGTGGAGTGGCAACGCGGGCCAATAGGTGTTTTCCTACCAGCACAGCTCCACTCTCTTCCCAAATGACAGAGCTAAGCTGATCAAAGTGTCCTTGCTCAGCCTGGCTGCATCTGCACCAGCTACAGGGTGCAATGGCTACGGGGGGGGGAGTTTTGCACATCCTCCAGGAAATGTCCCTAGGCTGGCAAATGCTGTAGTGTAGACCTTGCTTAGCTCTTGCTCTGAAAGTGGAACTAGGGCCCTGATGGCTTGGGACAATGTCCCTGGGAAGGACACTCTCACCCACCCACATGCCTGAAATGATTCCTTTTCTCCTAGAGTGGAGAGAAAAAAGCTTGTGTGTCAGGGTCCCTCAGTGGTTTCATTTCTATGATCAAATCTCAGTCGAGCTGGAAGACTCTATCTGTAGACAATAACAATAATCTCACAACACCTACCAGGCTAAGGCTGCAAATTCCACCGCTGGAATCCAGAGGAGGAGAGCTTATTGCTAACCTAACGCAGTATCTACTGGATGCAGATTAACTAAGGACCCTGAAAGCACTCTGGCTGGTGAACATAGGTATGTGGGTTTCCTATTTTCTCTCACACCCAGTCTTTCCTTCCAATATCACAGATACAAGAAGAGTGACTTCCAAAGGGCTCCTACCAAAACAAACATTAGCAACCTTGATTCCCTTCAGGCACTAAGTGTGAGCAAAAGTCTCTCGGGAAAATATAGTTAAACAATAGCCAGCTTGTCTCTTTTTCTCCTCCTCTTCTCTCTAGTTTGTATTTTTCTCCTTGGATTTGTTTATCACATTTACCAAAACCTTTACCATTCACGCGCCTTTACCCTCTCTGGTTTTGCCGGAGGCTAAACCCCACAAATCAGATTTATCAATACAGTATCTTACTCTGGGTCAGTAAAACATTTCATACCATCTGAACTTGCAGCTTGACCCATCATTGCTTTTTTTCCAGCCTGATACTGAACTTCTCTCACACAGAAGAGTTGTCCTGACTCTAACGGGACTGTCCTTAGGAGCAAGTGCTGCTCTGTGGGAGGACAGGTTGCAGAATCTGATCCCCAGGAGAAAATACAGTGTAAAAGATATTGCCATTTCACCTACCCCAGGAGATGCTCAGAGCTATGAAGAAGCCAAACCACTGACTTAGACTCTCAGGTTATTGTTTAAAAACCACCAGAGCCACCAGTGGCTGATTAGATTGGGCCTTGCTCTATTTACATGTAGCATTTAGTTCACTTTGGTATTACAGTACTGGGACCTGTTACCACTCCTGACCATTTGGGGATGAAGCTATCTCTACAGGTTTAGTATTTTAAAGAACACTCCATACTGAAGACTTCCACCTGCAGTTTGGAATGCGTACATTGGAAAACACAATTAAGAGGGGTTACAAAACTATGCCTGTCAAAGCAGCAGCACCCACTGTATGCACATTACACCTTGGTTTGCAAAGAACGCTAAGGAAACATGACCTGAAACATCAGCTTCACTGATTTCAATAGAGCTACAATAATTTATTTCAGCCAAGACTGGTCCTAAAGTTTAGGATGTGAGCAGTTTCTAGTTCACTCTCCCCTCTTTTGATTTCCCATTTCTGACTCTGCAGGATGGTGTTGTATGGACAATGGAAAGCAATGGGAAAAGACAGAGGAGGTGCAAAAAAAAAGCTGTTGATGGCAAGTCTGAGCAGCTTAGCTGGCTAGTTTTGATGCTGGCCATTCGAGCTCATAAAATACTTCAAATGGTGGCTGTTGGTGTTTGGAAAGTGTGGCAGGGAGACAAGGCAAAGGTCAGCTCTCAGATCAGCCCAATACACATCAGCTCCCAACAGTATTCCCCCACCAGCCACAGCTCCCCCTCTGAGCATGGTAGAAGTTCAGTGACTAGGGAGCAAAGAAAACTGTCAAGAACTCCTGGATAGATCCAGAAGCACAATTTTGCCTGCGGGTAGGAAATTACTTCGACGAAGACCTGAAGCTACAGCTCATTCCTGTTTACAGCATTCAGAACTAGTACAGGATGGAAACAAAAAAAAAGAGAGAAATAAGAGGTAAAAATGAGGCAGAAAAATGAGAGAGAGAGAGAGAGAGAGAGAATCCCCAAAATCTCAAGCAGGAAATATTGGAAAAACCCTCCCAAAACAGTCCATAAAAAAAATCAGGAGAGAAATGTTAGGAAAAAATGTCCACCTGAACTTGTTGATAGGTATCAGCACTTTAGCAAAGATCTAAATCCCAAGTCTGGATGGTCAAATCAGTATGCAGGCAGTGTAGCTGTGATCTTCCAAGTACTAGTGTTTACACTAGATGCTACAACAATCGTTCCTATAGAAACACAATAGATATGAGCCTAAGGTCTGAACGTCTAAACAGAAAACGTGCGGGCTCTAGTAAGCTGCCCACATTTGAAGACTGGGCCCTATTGATTTCCAGTTAAAAACTGGCCACACCGAACAAATGGGAACCTGGAATAACTGATCACAACACTGCTGTTCCATGGAGTTGCTTCCCAGCTGTTTTCCCCAGTCACCCTCTTTCCTGTGAGAAGTACCCCACCTCCCACAAGGTGATGGTATGCGAGTGTAGAAAACAGCCTCTCTATACTTACTACAGTGACAAGTATTCAGAATCAGAGGTAAGTCCTTTGATGAAAGCAACACATGGAGGAAAGAGAAAGGAAGAGATTGTGGAGACAGACAAACACCAACACAGTGAGACACATGCGACACAGTGAGAACACCAAGAACTACACCGCTTTATGGGCTGCTGCTGCCCATGGTTGTTTTGTTGTGGGGTTGGGTTTTTTTGCCTACAACACCGTCAGATGCATTCATTGTTTCCAGTGCTCTCGGGCGTGCAGTCTTACAAGCATGCTGATAACAAACACTGACAGCTCTACCCCCAGGATGGCACAGACATTCACAAAGGTGACTTGATTTGATTTGTGCTATCCAGAGCCATCTGCTTGGTGGCCAGCATGGAGGGAATTTGGTGGTTTCTGTCCCTTTCCCAGGGAGGGGGGAACAGCACCAAGTTCACTGAGCACTAAATGTCCTCCTCACTGTCGAACACATCTCAGTGGCCAGGGAAATTACATAGGTCCATGTAGACTGAGTTGTCAGGTCAAGGTGGAGGCACCCAGGTAAGATGACATAAGAAAGCTTGTACTGCCTCTGCCTAGGTTGATTGACTTACATGAATGCAGAAATCTGGCTTGGAGAGCTACTTGAAATCTTCACCGTCACAAGAATGCAAAGGTCTCATTTTTAGAGGGCTACCATTTTGAGAAGGATGGTATATGGAGACCATTTGGATCGAGACCACCTTAGACTCCACCCAGTCTCTTTCTGCATCAGTTCTCCCCTTTCAAATGAGAGCAACACCTCCTCTTGAGTGATTTGTCAGGACCAAGGCGGCTCAGAATTTACAGCGATAATAAGCCAGCCACCTTCTAGCAATGTAACACAGAACCTCTCTTGTCTTTCCACTGGTGGAAGGTGCCCGCTTTAAACCTACAGCATGCCCATGCCTTGCTACAGAGTTTGGAAGGTGTCAGCTTTCTCTGTGGATTCGTGCCTCGTGTATACTTTGGGCACACCCACCCATTGCAGCATCTGTCCTAGGCTGCAGGCACAAGTGCTCCAAGTGTCTTCATGCAGCAGAAAGGTGATAACAGGACCTGGCATACAGGCCCAGCTTACCATCTGAAGACTTTGTGGGGGATAGGGGTGGGCTCTTGATTGGAGACTTTGTGGGGCTTTGCACTGGGGAAGCTGATGGAGACTTTCCAGGAGAAGCCAGAGATTCCTCCACGCTGGTGTCTTTCTCACCTGGGTAAACAGAAGACATTTATGTGCTGTGGGAAAACAGGATCCCAGCCAACTTTACCTGCCTGCTTAGCTGATGAGTAGGGCTGGTTGGAATGGGGTCTGCAAAGGGACATTTCAAAGTGGAAACATTTTGCAGACATAGCTGAGTTCTGTCAAAAAGAGGCATTGGGCTTTTGTGAGAGAAAGAGACACTCCATATACCAGTGACTGAGGTAATGAGTCAAGATGGAGATGGAAAAACTTTGCTCTACATCAGGCAGAATAGGGATCTGAACCTAGGTTCCCACTCACTTTCTAGTCAAAAGCAGGCATTTTTGCATAATTTCATTCTCAGAGAAACATCCCAAAACTTTTTGTCTCATTCTGGTGAGGGAACAAAACCACACATCACCACCTTAAAAGCTGCCAAAAAACAGAGCCTTTTGTTTCGCTCTGCTTCTGAGTCACGTATTTATACCTACTCGCAATACTGAAGAAACCACTGCTGTTCCTCCCCACAGGAGATTTACCGTCTAGTCCCAGTTCCTTTCTTTCCACTTCTTTCTTGTATTCCTCTAGCTCCTGGTCTGTTAGCTGGCTGAATGGGTTGGGGGGTTCTGGCTCAGCAGGTATCTCCTCCTGGAGTCCATCCTTTGTCTCCATGTCTGCTTTGGAAGCCAGCTGACTCTCTGTAGACTGAAACCAACCACAACATTGTACTGTCTGCATCCTAGGGCTGTTCTTAAAGGCCAATTAACTATCCTAAGCACCTTCTTGTGTCACTAGCAAGGTTCAATTTTCCTCGAGTCAAGCACTCTGTTCAAGCACGTGCCTCCTGAGGCCAACACAACCCTCTCTTCAGGTCCCAATAGGAAACTGTTCTTGGACAATTCCACCTTGCATAAAAGCAGAAGAAATTCTGGGAGACTGGTGAGGACATAACTCCTCTGGGGTATGAAACTTAGCTCCATGTGGCAGAAGTACCCCATGAGGCTGCTGCAGGGGGAGGCAAGCTACCAGATTCATCAATGTGTATCTCCACTTGACATTGCCCTCCATGGAGTCACAGCTTGGACGGGCACTTACATTCTCACCAGCACTTCATCAACCCTGAGCCCCCTGCTGTGCCTCTGCCCTGGTTCCCAGAATTACTCTCCTAGTGCCCCTAAGTTGTTGCCTTCCACTGTGCCTGCAGCTGGTGTCTGAGACTGACCCTTATAACTAGAGAAAAGGGTCTGAGACTCAGATTACAGGTCCCTTGAACTTGGTGCAGTAGCAGAAGTTGTGTTTTGGATTTGAAATCAGATCTGAGCCGATTTGCTTGTAGCGTGCACAGGGCTGCTGACTTGGTTGAAGGGAAAGGAAGAGGTTTGCTCCCAAACAGTCCACCCCTATAATTATGAAAAATGATATAGGATATGATAAATATGCCATATTGTTAATGTAAGTACCGGACTTCTGCTCTTCTCTGCTATCACGCTGGCTAGCAGCTGAGACTGGGGTCCTGCTGATTTCACATCCTGGCGGTTCTGTTCTCGAATCTGTAGGCAATAGATAAATACACAAGTCAAAGCTGTTGTGTACCAGAAGGACTAAATGACTTAAGGAAGTAGCAAAAAACAGAGCATGGCTTGATTCTCCACTGTTTTGCTGTCATTTGTATCAGGGATAGGAACAAGTGACATAGCACCAGTTAAAATGGTAGTACCATGCACTGATGATGACACACAAAGTGTGGAAGTGGATGTTCAGTCCCTGGATTCTCTCTTCTGCGTTGTTCACCTGAATCCAGGTTAGTTCAGTAGTCCCTTAATGCTCTTACCATCTGGTGACTGTTCCATTGGTCAGTAGGGCATGAACCAGCATGTTTCTGTCTAGCACTTAGTGCAGTGACTCTCAACCAGGGCGTCGTGCCACCCCGGGGTTCCTTGAGATTCTTTCAAGGGTGCCACACAATGTTAGCACTGTAAGGTGTACAAATGTGATTCACAAGATAAACCCAGAGATTTCAAATAGGAACCCATTGTGTTAAAACTCTTCTGACCTGCTGTGCTCCTTCTGAGGTCTTTGCAACAAAGGAATTGCTTTATTATTTTTTCTGTAGTCAAAAAACAAATGAAAGTGAAGGGCTGGCATTTTCTGAGGGTGCCTTGAGTCTATCAAGGGGTGCCTTGAGTCCGTTAAGGTTGAGAACTACTGAGCTGGTGGCTAGCTAAGCTGGGCATCACATTGGCAGTCTGGAACCTGTGCTGGCTGCTTCTGAACTGAATGGATTACAGGAAGATAGGTCATTCAGGCTGTGACTGGGTGCTATCTACAAGGTGGTATCTACAAGGTGATGTTAGGGAAGGGATATGTCTTGCACAACTGCTTCCCACACTAACTGCTCTGGAAGTACGTGAACAACTTGGATTTCCAGAGATGCCAGTCTGGACCCCTTCATGAGCACTATCTTTCCAGATGAAACATTTAAGAGAAATAAGACAAAATTGTCTCATCTGTTGCTTCCAGATGTTTCATTGCAATGGAATCTCAAAGGACTCTGCTGTATTTCAGTCAGCCCATGAGACCTTAATTCATAGGAGGTCATCCGGATGTGGGGATGAAGCCATACCTTGTTTCTCATTTCCAGCACTTCCTGTGGATCGGTATAGAGAGGCACAAATTGGTTGGGGTTTTCAATTCGGATGGGGGTCCCACTGCTGCCTTTCTCCACCTCGTCAGCCTTCATCCACTGGCGGACAAAAAGAACAGGAAATGTCAGGGAAAGGGAAGAGAAAATGCATCAAAATGAGACCCACAATGCCATGAAGACTGGGGAAAAATATGACCCTTCATTTCTGACCCAAAGCAGACTTTTGGACACTCTAACGTTAAAAGGCATTCCCATCTGGGCTCTTTACAGCTTTTCTGTTTCAAATAAAACTTAAATGCTTCCCTTCAAAAATGTCAGGACAAAGACATTTTTTTTTCATTATTTGCTTCTTCCCGCACTCCCTGCTCCAACACATCCGAAAAGACTTGGTAAAATGGACAGAAATTTGTGAAGTGTGTCAGATGACCCAAATCAGCAATTCTTAGTGGAGGAAAAACACCCTTCAACTGTAAAATTTCACACTGTTCAGAGCTCCTGTACCGTGGTTTTGCTCCTCTGGGTGCCCACATTTCCCTGGTTCTCATCAGCAACATTGACTCGAAGATAAGTGTTGGGCGTGTTTAGCCAGCGGGTCTTCTCCTTCTGTTGTTTCTGAGCGTGCTGTCGGAGGGTGGAGATGGGAGCAGCCTCCTCATCAAAGATGAATGCTGTGACAGTGGCAGGGATTAGCACGTCACTTTTATGTTTGGCTTTCTCCTGGACAAATGGGTAACGATACGTGTAGCCTGTTCTATAACCCTAGAAGGACATACATACACAGAATGTGTGTTTTAGTTGCGAACACTAGCTGTTGGGGCTGGTTGAAACATAGGGGAAAAGTCTAGAGAACAGTGTTACAGGATGTAAAACAGCTCTACTGTTTTGGCTGTGTGAAAATTTTGGGGGCATATTTTTAATTGCAATGTTTGCAAACATCTTTTGTTTTTCCAAATTCAGACGCTCTGTAAATGATTTACCATAATCTGTCTGCCCCCTACTCCCTGCACAATAATAAAAAACAATGAAAAATGCTCATACCAGTTCTGACCAGCTATGTTAGCTATCTGTCTGTCTGCAGACAAACCTACACTGGAGACAAGGTCTGTTCTCCAACCATGAGAGTTTGCAGCATGTCTTGCTTCTGGCTGGCTCCCCCATAGATTACTAGCTCACAGGGAAGCAAAGCAGAGTGCTCTTTGATGCGAGAAATGCCAAGGGTTCAGCTGCTGTGACTACTGTGTCAGAGACAGTCTTAATAGACAAGCGGTGTGTTTGTTCTGTGGAGTTCTGGGGAAGAGACGGTCAGACAGTCTGATTCTTTGGGTGTGAGTAAGGGATGGCTCCACTGATGAGAGTGGTGTTTATGAACTTTAAAAGTTGGGGTTGGAGAATAATCAGGCTCAGCACTAGACCTGTAACTTCCAGAGTCCCCGAAACAAGGAACAGAATAGCATTGTCCTGCACCGATAATGTGGCAGATTTGGTAAATGATAATATATATATATGTGTCCAGTAAACACAGACCACAAACCTCATGTGAACTACAGCTGCCTCAAACCCAGAACAGCAGGGCCTCCTATTCACTGCCCTTCTTTGCTATAAGTCCTCATAGAGCACCCAGATTTCAAAGACCAATAATGTGGTTTTGCTGCTGCACAGTCCTATTGCTGCAGTGCTGAGTCATTCATTTTGCCCTGGCACAATCAGTGCATACAGAGACATATGCTGCACATGCCAGCTCAGTGCATGGCAGGGAATAGTGACTGGGAGAGCAGTGGATCTGATGGGAAAAGATTTTCCTTATTCCTCTAGGTGTAATGCAGATCTTGGCTCACAAACAGGCCTTAGGGTTTGGATTGGGGGCCTCAATGTCCCATATTTCATGGACTTTGAAGTCCAGATTCTTGGTCTGGGGGCTTGGTCCGAAGGAAAGTATTTGGATAGTCCATTTCCTGTAACCGGAAATGCTAATGGCTTCATTAGCCTGCATTCCAACTAATGTTAGGGCAACTCCACTTTCTATCTGGAGATCATATATCTGACGTGTAGAGTTGCAAAGTACTTTATGCCTCTGACAATACAAACATCCTTTCTAGAGTATATATTTAATGGAGGAGTGAAACATTAATATTTATATATTTTACAGGCATAGAGCAAACAAAGCTAGGGTGGGATATTATTTAGTGGTTTTCTGTTTTATGTTGCTATTCTAGTTGCCTTTTTAAAGTTGTTTTCTTCTAATGTTTGCTCCCCTATTATTTACCATAAGCCACACTGAGTTCCCCTCCCCCCCCCCACAAATAAATAAACACATAAATAAATAAACACACATTTAGCTTTGCATGGCAACATCACAGGCCTGTTTAGTACAAGAAGATGGGAAGAGTGCAGCGTCTTATGGATACTGAAATCAGAGAGACTTGTAGCAAGTGAAGGGACACTATAGCGACAACTGGGAAGTCCAAGTGGTCATACCAGGTTGTCTAGCATTCTCATAAGAGCTTCAAACTCGTGCTCTCCAAGGCGGCTCTTCTGCATGGGTCCAAACATGCTCCCAGCCCATCGGACTGACCCAACATCGTGGGGTCTGTACTTCTCCCGCTCCAGCACAATCAGATTCTCAGTTCCTCCAGCACTAGACAAGGCTGAGACCTGAAACAGAGCACAGAGAACCCACTGACGTAGGAGGAATCACAGAAGCAGTCAGGAAAACAGGGATAAAGCCAGGTTCTCTGCTGGTTTCCATCCCTTTTGGGCTTCTCAGGTAGCAGAGTGGAAAGACCGCTGGCTAGAGTTGGCTAGATGTGAATTCTCCATGTAGAAGGGAACTGAAATCAAGCCATTAGAGCTGAGCGTAACCCACCATCCCAATCCATCTCCCACTAGGGTGGGATCCTGGGCACACTGGAGCACTGAAAAGACTCCCTTGCCATTGAAGCTCAAATTGTGCAGTCACACATACTGCTCACGTGCAGTGGAATTGGGCCCAATTTATTTACTGAAAAATCCTTTCCCCACCTCAGCTTCAGTGTGTCCCTTGAGTTGCCCTAGTTTGAAAGGCCCAGGGAAGTATAAATCAACACAGAACAGCCCTAGAATCCCCCAAAGGCACTCCCTGCCTGCCAACCAGCCAGGCAGCGCAAATGCCCATTTTGAAACAAAAGCCAAGAACCCACCAGAATCATCATGAATGCAAATACGGGAGCAGCAGCTACTGCCCTGGGGAGTCAGTGACTGAGGAGCCAGGAGTGAAGTAAGAAGCAGGACTCCCAGTGACAGCAGCAATATTCCTCTGTCAACATGGTTGCATGTGGCAATCTAGAAGGCTGCAAAGTGCACGCCCTGGATTCCTAGCCCGGCACCTGCCGATGGCTCCCAGGCTCAGCCTCAGTAATGCGCTGACCTCATTTTTCCAACTGAGGAACTAGGTCGATGCACAGAGGGGAGGACAAGTGCATTGATAACGAATGGCCATGATTGCAACCTGGCTGCAGAACAAACACAATCAAACCTGCCGCCTTCCTACAGGGCACCGGCCCTGCTCTGCTTGAGAAGAGACAAGCAGGACAATGTAATTACTGGGTTGTACTTTCCAGCTTTGCTGACAAGATTTGGGGTGGTGGAGAACACACAAAGGAAATACACAACTGCTGTAGGTGGGTCTTGGTTTCAGACTTGATTGTAGCTCCATGCAGGGAGCCAGGACAGAGATTTGAGTAGCGATGCTGATAAAGATTTCAGCAGCTGGTGGAATCACTTCTTAATCTGAGCTATACATTGCAATGGATGTATTGCCTTTGTCAAATTTTGGATTCTTAGTATATACGTACATACTTTATATATATATATATATATATATATTTTTTTTTTTTTACTGTAGTAAGTGCAGCTCTTATATAGCAAGGAGCAGCCAAACCAAGCACTGGAGACTGTGGCATTATCACAAACAACCTGAGGCCACCTCTTCCATGCACAGAACACCCACTTTGCTGGAACCACTCAGCTTTCTCAGCTAGACGTTTCCAAAGACCCTGTTCATCCCACGGGGTGCATATGAAGCTAAACAATCGTTTACTCCCTTTGCCGAGCATCCCACTACATCCTGCCTACTCTACATCTGTTTTTCCTGAATTAAAAAAGGTTCTCTGTATGTGTATGTATGCATGTGATTGCATGGAGGCTATTTCTAGTGGTAAGCTAAGTAAGAGCTGCAGCTTGCAAGCTGTAAGCATATTTCATTATTCATATCTGGGCTCATGTTAATTTTACAAGGGAGGACAATTTTCTAGATCTGCTTTTGTATATGCACAGTTAGTGTTTGTTAACGTTTGGCCAAAGCCCCCAGTTACAGAAAAGCCACTTAATCTGAGCTAGACGCTGAAATGGATGTATTGCCTTTATCAAATTTTGGGTTCTTAATAAAAAAAAAAAACCCCAACAAAATTACTGTCTTAAGTACAGTTCTTGTATAGCAAGGAGCAGCCAAACCAAAATGCCTTTTGGGTTGGGTCTGGGCTGGGCTGGGCTGTGCCACATTATTTTTAGTTTGTATTTGCATTGTACACAGCAGGGGAGTGCTCCTGCAACTAGCACACAGAACATGTCACAGCTCTGTCATGCTGAACAGTATATTCAGCTTTAGGAGCACTAACTCCATTCACTGCACTGAAATTACTCCTGAGTTAATCCATTGCATGCAAGATCCCAAGCAGACCCCACTGCCTTTTATTCATCATTACAGCTCCATGCACTTTACGGGATTGCACGTAGGTAACGAACAGTTGTAGCAAGCCATGCAGGAATTGGCTGCTTTTGTGCCCCTACATCAGTGCTTGCTGAACGAGGGAGGTTTAGATGTGGGGGTTCATCAGAAATACACTATCTTGAACAATATCTGTTCTCAGTAATGCCAGAAATTGTGTTGATGTCAATGGGAACAAGTTACCCCAGTGCCAAGCAATTCTGGAAGTCTCATTCAAAACCACAGCTGATATCAGAGGAGAGGCCAGCTTCCAGCTACTGAGCAAACCACTGGCAGTAGTTTAAAGGCTTAGCTGGAGTTCTCTGAAAACCAAAAAGCTCCAAAAAATCAGTTGTTTTTCCTCTTGAAACTGTTCCAGAGTTGGACCGTTAGAGGGCGATAGATGAATGACAGAGTCAAGGAAGGCTGAGCTTTCATCCTCTGCAACACACCAGTGGGTGGATGTATGTTTCTACTGTGTTACTGCAGCATGAGCAGACACACCCGAGCTCGATCGATGTGAACTACACAGCGTGGGTACCATTCACAGCAAAGAGGCAGCACTTAAGCAACCCAAGGATTCCCGGGGGTCTCTTAGAGCCCAGGCTGAAGTCTGTGCCACTGCTGTTGTTAGCGGTGCCAGCTAGATTCAGGCAAGATTACATCATAGTTGTGACTGCAGCGTAGACATACCCACGCTCTGTACCAGCCTGCAAACCTTGATCTGCCCCACAGGGGGGAAATCTCCCAAGTGTCAAGTGTAAAGCAAGCTGTTGCCATCATGCTGCCAACCATACACAGAAAGCACTGGACTATTCCAGCTTCATGTTTAGAAATGTTGCAGTGATCCTGTTGCAAGATCTAATATCTGGTATGGCTACTTTAGAAAGCTGTAGCTTATACAGTAATATGTATACAGGGGAGTCAGAGGTTCATTTAAAGAAAAAACTTCCCTGACAGACACAATGCAGGCCTGTCGCTACACATTACCACTACCTATCAAACTGCTGTCAGGATTAGAAGGGAGAACAAACTTTGTTGGCATGTTTAACTTGTTGGAGGTACTCTGGTACTACAGTGGTCCAGGCCACATTCACATACCAGTAGACATATTGGGAGTAGACCAGTGAGATGTTTATGGCAGGCAGTGTCTGGGAGCCCAATAACTGCATGGTGAAATGAGAAGCAATTTGGGAAACGTGCATTCGCCTCCCTAGGTGTTGTCCAAAGGATTGCCCTGTTGGAGAGTCTCACCTGTATCTCACAAGCTGCCTGCATGTGAAAGATTTTATAAAATGCTTCTTCCACGGTATCTCCCAAAGCAATTACTCCATGA
Organism: Alligator sinensis; assembly: GCF_000455745.1. Classification (NCBI taxonomy): domain Eukaryota; kingdom Metazoa; phylum Chordata; order Crocodylia; family Alligatoridae; genus Alligator; species Alligator sinensis. Next base: position 127,500 of record NW_005842868.1, read on the forward strand.
TTTCGCAGCACCAGGATCTGCAAAAAGAGAAAAGGCCAGCTGAAAAAATGGTCATCACCAACAAATGTATGTCTGTATGAGGGAGAAGAACCAGTCCAGGGAGAAGTCTAAACCTCTCTACCACTTCCTGGATGATGATGAGTTCAGATACCTCATCTGGCTTATTGGCTGTGTTACTCTCAGCTTCTGCATGTGGTACCCAGCCCTCTGCAGTATCGGAGGTGTCATAAAAGCTTTGCAAATGCTAATGCATTAAGCAACAGGTATATCCGCATGATCTGCTATGCACTAGGTGCATCTACACATGCTAGGAATGTGACAAAATAAACTCCAGCGCAGTTTGCACCAGAATTAGCTGCTCCCGGGCTCAGCATCTGCATGCGTGCCTGGAACCACAGCACTTTGAGCTGGAGCAGACCAGCCACAGGCTGGTGGAAGGCCTGGGGGGTCAGCACTGGGCTCCCAGGTTGTGATGTTGGTTGGGGAACGAGGGTGCTAAAGTGCAGGGCTAGCCAAGAGGCAGCACCCTCATGCCCCAGCCAGCCCATTTCTATCTACACAGGTGTTTCGACAGAACAAATTACTCTGCTGCAGGATAGTACTGTCCCCAGCAGTACTATCTGAGGACAGTACTATCCTACAATGGAGTTAATTAATTTACTCTGCCATAATACTGGCGCACATGTAGACTATGACGCTTTCCTGCGGAGCTAATTAGTCAACTCCACAGTAAAACATATGTGTTGATGCACCCACAGATGAGGGAACTGAGAAAGCAAAGCAACTGTGTGGGCCAAGTTTGACAGAACTAAAACCCAGTGCCCTAACTCACATTTGGAACCACAACTTCAGGCCAGGTCAGCATGGGAACCTCAGTCCTGAACTGGTCTCAAGCCAGAACCTGCACACCAACCCAGATCTGATCTGAATGCTTCTTCCGCCCACCCCCAGTGAAACATTCCCACAGCTAGGCCCTTAACAGCTAAGCCAAATAATTATAGATCCATCTTATTATCTGAGGACTGTAGTTTCTCTTAACCTTGCAGGTTGGTCCAAGGCACTTCTGTAGCTCAATCCTGTCTGCCTCTTCCTCCATCTCACCATTGAAATCAAAATACACCATATCGCCCACCAGCAATGCATCATGAGATATAGGCAGAACACCACATTTCATGGCAGACACCTGGGGAACAGAGAGAAAACAAGCAGGAAGCCAGTGAGAAGAATCAGCATCTTGGTCCCCTTGTGCAGGCACTAACATGCCTGTACAATTCATTTTTAGCTTCCAGGCCACTGTGCAGTGGGAGAAAGGACCAACAGTAGCACTTTTATGGATCTGGTCTTGAGAGCTCTTGTCTGTGAACAAAGTAGGATCTGTATTGCTGGATACTTCCTAGGATTAGATCCTCAGAACATCAGTTGATCAGACCATGGGTACATGAAACTGTGAAGAATGAGTGGGTCTGTCACTAAAAAAATCAGTTTGGAGCAAGCGCATCCATCCTTAGCACCAGCAGTAAGGGACCCCTGAAAAATGATGATTTTGTACTAATTGCATTTTTGCCTTTCGTCACTTATTATTCCACCTCCCACCATTTCTATGACCCTTAAAGGTTTTGCATCATTGCAGAGGCAGAATGCTTTTGACTAAATATCATCAAATTGGATGGTAAAATTATTTCTTCAGTAACAGAATGGGAAAGTATCATCAAAGTGTTATGACAGGCTAATAGGGCCCTTCACCTCCACAATGACTGTGAAATGGGGGTTACCCCAGGAACCTTGACACCTTTGTCCCTTCTCTTCCTCTTGGCTTCATAGCCCAGCTCTATCAAATGTGAGGGTGTGTCAACAGCATTGCTTGCCCATGAAAGCAGGCAGCAGGCAGTTCTCCCACAAGGCAGAAGCTGCTCTATAAATCAGTCGCAGAGCTGGTAAACATGGCTCTGGGTGGGATGCACTCTCCTATTTTCCACTACCCTGACAAACTGTGGCCGTCAGTATGATGGATGGGATTCCTTACTGCAGCGGTGGCAGGCGTGTGCAAGTGGATAATGCATCTCACGTCGGGTCTGGCCGCATAAATGGCTGAGTGCAAGCTGAATCCTCGTGTGTCCACTGCAAAATTGGTGCTGCCCTGCTCCACCACTTCACCCAGGATGTTTACTTTAACCTATGGTGAGGAAAGGAAGTGGGACAGCATGAAAGCACAGAGCCTGCCTACACAGTGGGTCACCCCCATTTGTTCTTGGGCAGCTCCATCCCATGACCCAGATGGGTCTGCAGTGTGGGAACATGCTTCCCTGAGGCTGCTTCTCCACCTGTCTAGATCACATGCCCTCTGTGGGTCTTCAAACCCTTTGCAAACATTAAACACAGGCTTTACAAAGCAGACCAGTATCATTATCTCCATCTTACCAGTGGGGAAACTATGGCTTGGAGAGGTCTGAGTTCACCTGGTCACCTGGAAACAACCCTGGAAAGAGAACCCAAGTCTTCTGGGACCATGTTCCATGTTTTTAAAGCAAAACTGTATTGGCTACTGTCTCAGCCTGATCCTTTGGACCTTTGGCTGAAACTGGTTGTGCTCTGCAGGCTTTTAGGCTGCAGGTGCATGTGAAACACCCTAGTCCTTGGGGAGCCAGCTCTGGCTCAGTGGGCAGATAAGGCTTACATATACATAAGGGAACTGGTCAGAATATTACGAATTTCCAACCAACAGTTTAAAACTTTGAACAAATGGTGGGATTTTCATGCATCTTCCTTCCTCCCACATACCAGGGATACATATATTTTACAAATTTGAAGCCTTTGTGAATTTGGGAACAAAATTTCCTGCATTCTACCCCTTTTTTTGCCATCTCTGCCCTCAACCTCTTTGAATGCAGTCCCAGAATTATGAGCCTGGTTTGCCTGATGGACAGGAGAGAGAGAGGGGGAAAGGGATGGCAGAGCATGGAGGCATATCTTAGCAGACTCACCAAGCTGGATGCTGTGATTTCATTACAGGAAAGGCCTTTGGGGCTGATCAAGAAATGATCCTGTTCTTTGCTGACGCGCAGCTACCAAAAGAAATGCACTGTTAGGGTTAAGTGGGTAATTTTTAGATTCCCACTCCCACACTGGATCCCATCTCTCAGATTGTAAGAGACATTTCAGGAATCACTTCAAACCTAAAGGAAATGACAGTGTGGAAGGGATTCAGCTGAGCAGGTTGTAATGGGCTACAGAACAATTTGGTTGGACGTACTCAGACTTAGTCTGCACTGATGGTTAGCAAAGTCCCCACTTGTGAATCCATCACTGGTTCCACTAGAGTTAGGAAGGGACCTGTAGTAAGGACTCCACTGTTAGCATCATGCTGGTTAGTTGTGATTTGATTAGGGTTAGATAAAGTATGTTGGCAAACATGCTGGCAGCCAGGCCTAGCCCTGACGGAGCAGCACTGGTGGTAGAGAAATCTTATTGTAGGCACAATCTCTTATGGCAAACTCTTGGGAATTTTTCATGTCAGCAGG
>NW_005842868.1:131048-134207 GCF_000455745.1 Alligator sinensis
TCTCTCTCTCATTCAATAGATGGCACTGCCACCAGAGTCACAGTGCTCCCTCCCTTGCTTACAGCACGACCTTGCCTCCGTCACCACCACCACCACCTCTCCCATTGTCCGAAGTTATATTGCTCATTGCAGACACTTAAGATAGCTCTCACCTGGCCATTGACCTGTCCTTTCATAGATTCATAGACTTTAGGGTCAGAAGGGACCTCAATAGATCATTGAGTCCGACCCCTTGCATAGGCAGGAAACAGTGCTGGGTCTAGATGACCCCAGCTAGATGCCTATCCAACCTCCTCTTCAAGACCCCCAGGGTAGTGGAGAGCACCACCTCCCTTGGGAGCCCATTCCAGATTTTGGCCACTCTCACTGTGAAGAAGTTCCTCCTAATGTCCAGTCTAAATCTGCTCTCTGCTAGCTTGTGGCCATTATTTCTTGTAACCCCCAGGGGCGCCTTGGTGAATAAAACCTCACCAATTCCCTTCTGTGCCCCCGTGATTAACTTATAGGCAGCCGCAAGGTCGCCTCTCAACCTTCTCTTGCGGAGGCTGAAAAGGTCCAGATGCCCTAGTCTCTCCTCGTAGGGCTTGGTCTGCAAGCCCTTAACCATACGTGTGGCCCCTCTCTGGACCCTCTCCAGGTTATCCACATCCCTCTTGAAGTGCGGTGCCCAGAAGTGCACGCAGTACTCCAACTGAGGTCTGACCAGCGCCCAATAGAGGGGAAGTATCACCTCCTTGGATCTGTTCGTCATGCATCTGCTGATGCACGATAAAGTGCCATTAGCTTTTCTGATGGCTTCGTCACACTGCCGACTCATGTTCATCTTGGAGTCCACTAGGACTCCAAGATCCCTTTCCACTTCCGTGCCACCCAGCAGGTCATTTCCTAGGCAGTAGGTGTGCTGGACATTTTTCCTCCCTAGGTGCAGCACTTTGCATTTCTCCTTGTTGAACTGCATTCTGTCCTAGTGCTGCCTAGCCTGTGAGATCTGACAGCACCTCGGCCCAAGCAAGACAACAGTAATACAAAGAAGAGTTTCGTAGGAAGTTACAAATATCGTATGATAATAAAGCAACCCCTAGTACCATTTCTTGTCATCTGCATTTCACTGTCCATCCTCCAGTATCTGAGATTCCATCCTGTTGAATTTGGATCTCAGACCAGCGAGGGAGTCAGACTTGACTGACCCAGTCTTGGGTCATCGTGGGGAGGAAAAAAATGTTTAACAGATTGTAATAGGGGCAGAAATAAAAAGGAGGTCAGTGGCAGAGAGAAATTTGAGAACAATACAGTGCATTCCTTGGTCACATACCATGTGGCTGTGCTGGAGCCAACAGATTAAGCAGTCTTTGATCACAGAGATAATGGGAAATGGCATTTTTGGCAGGTTCTGTGCATTTCACTACATGTCTCTTTTGCATCTAGTGGTCACTAGTCACCTCTGGCCTAGTTTTTTGTTGGATGTAAGGCAGTAGAGTTCTGCTGTAGACAGTGGACAAGCAAAAATGTACACCCACTCATCTGGCCCATTCTGGTTATTGAATGGCATAGAAGGGAACACAGTTCCCTACTGGGTAGAGGCAGAACAGGGAAGTCAGTGCTGGATGATTTCTGATCCTCTGTCCAAGCCAAGATCAGGCTCAACTGAAGTAGGGCATATATGATCACTGGCAGGTGCCAGAAGAGAATGCACTGGCACCCTTAATTCCCATTGACAAGATCAAATTGCTGACCCTATGTTTCAATGCTGTAGGATTGCAGGGGTTTTTCTCTTCCCTTTCTCCTAAATGCTATGTGCTGCTTTTGACAAGATACCAGCCCTGGCACTGTGTCAAATGTTGCATTTTCAGGCTAGCCACAAGATATAGCATGAGACCAGACACACCTGACCCCAAGGGCTCTCACAGAGAATCGGAAAGCAGCCCCTTGCTCGCAGAACCCTCATGTTCTTTACTTCCTCCTATCCTGATCTGGTCCACCCTGGTAACCAGAAGACAAAAAAAAGTCTACATATTTAACTGAGCCCTGCACAATAGAAGCAGGGCTGCTGGGCAGAGTGTGCAGTCAAGTTCCAGCTATTGAGAAAGCCTAAATCACCGTCAGCTAAACTGAGGCATGACCTCACCGTGACGTAGGTGCTGCTGATCTGGGCCCAGCCATAGAGGTCTAGCAGTCGGTAGATGCTGCTGATCTTGCACCTCATGAGCCTCTCTCCTTTCACTAAGGACATGGAGTCGGTGCCATGGAGGTCATTGATGGGTGTTACTGTGGACAGATCTGAAGAAGAAAGGGAAAACCACTGAGGTGAATAGGTCTAAGGAGGTCACTGGGAAAAGGCACAGAGCTTTTCAGAGCTAGGAAGCATTCCAGGCCATGGGGCTACCATGTATCACCTGCCTTCCCCCACAGCCTCAGCTTTTATCTATTATCTTGACTGGCAGATTCCTCATCCCTGATCTTCACAGGTCACTCACACAGTCTACCCCTCACTAAAGGATCTGGGAGACTTGACAGCAAGTTTCCTAGCATGAGTGCACCCCCACAACAGCCATTGGAGAAAGGCAGCTAAAACCCATTGCTTTTTAGAGCTGGACAGTGAAAGAGATTGATGAGCTGAGTTGCCCAAAGATGTCCAACCCAAGGTACCCTCTTATGGGAACCTCCAAGGTATTTGAACAGCTCCCCACAGAAAAGAAGAAAGCAGTGCTTAGATGTTCCACGGAGGCAGTAAGAAGTGAGGCTGGCAAATCCAGCTGAAATCTAACTCCTTTGAAAATCCCAGCCTCCCTGCTTCGGCAGCACTTGCCTAAAGCCCGTGTCTTTGCAATCCCTGCCTTGCCCCAAGCTGGTATCCCAGCAGCGATGCAGGCCTCTTCTCCCATGCAGACCCTTACCCCCTGTGAGAAAGGTTTTGAACCAACATACTGAGTGGAGACGTGGGGAAGACAGAGGGAGCAGTGCTGGCCATGAAGTCTGCGATCTGCCGGAGGGCCCAGATGTTGGAAGAGTTGTTCCCTTTCTTCATCTGCTCTTGGATAAGGCTCTCCAGCTCCTCCCTGAAAGACTGAAACAATAGTGATTTCACAGATGAGCCCTCACATGGCCCACACTTCCCGGCAGCCGCGCTGAGAACTGTGGAGCGCCGTTATCTTCCTGATG
>NW_005842868.1:134238-157153 GCF_000455745.1 Alligator sinensis
TGCTCTTCCCTGCATGACAGCACTTCAGAGCAAATAGACACCCCAGCCTCATTCATTCAACACAGTCCTCATGCACGATTCTGACAGCCCAAGAAAGAGCCTCTGGAAGAGGATGTCGTGGGCAGTGGCCTTCTCTTTGCTCCATTCTTTAAGCAAAAAAAAATCCCATATCAGGGTGTGGAGAAGAAGAGAAAGTCCTAGCATGTAACACTCTTATTCTGCAAGAGGAGAAGGCTTAACACTTTAAAAAATGGCTTCTAATTGGGGATACTTCCATTTTTTGGTGCTCAACTTGAACGTGGAAAGCTGGAGTTTCAAGAAGTACCTAAATAAGGATCAGATTTCCAGGGAAACCTGGCACCCAACTTACTCAGAGCTTTTAAGCATCTGGTCACTCTTTTGGGGGCTGATGTGCACAGGTGCTGAGCACCTGGGATACTGCCTTCAGCTGGTTTAGCATGGAATGAAGCAAGAGAGGCAACCATATTCCAGACATCACCGATGGACTGTCTGATCCTAGAAGACAGCCTTGGGTTGGGCAGAATTAAAAATGGAAATCCCAGGCCCCCTTACTTTCAGCCATTTACGAGGTATCCTTTACTCACCGGACTCTGGAGGATCATGGTGACCCGTTTCTTCTGCTCCATCATGTTGAAGTCCTGCCGGAGGTCTGCCGCCATGTTCCGGATCCGTAGGTACTCGGGGTCATCTTCAGAGAATCTGTCGAAGTATCGCTGCCCAGGCGGGGGTGGGGAAGAGATGGCCTCAGGGGTGGTTTCGTTGCTCATCTTCCTGGTTGTCTAGAGCTGATTACTTGGTACCTGTGTATAGGGGTGAAAGGGGTCAAGGGGAGTGAGGAAAACTGACTGAGCACTGACTGAGCAATTCAAGTCATGTGAAAAACCTCAGTGGTGGCCTTAGGGTTGTTGGAGCCCTGGGGAAGAGAGTCATTTGGGGCCCCTTAGAGGTATGTACTCAGGTAAATATTAACCCACCACAGCTGTATTTTGGATCTTTTTAATATTCTTTGGGGGAATTAGATAAATAGTCAAGTGTTAAAATGCAAATAGAGCCACTTCCTTGCAAAAACTTCCCCCCCCCCCCCCAAAAAAAAATAAAAAATTGGGCCCCTTAAAGTGCAGTTGCCCAGTTTGCCCTCCCCTAAGGCCATTACTGACCTTCTGGAGGGTGCCTGTGTAAAGAACTGCAGGGCAACTTCATTAATACCAAGAGGAAGGAGTGGTGTGCGAGGGATAGGAAGAAATGTGTGCACATGCTACGTGCATGTTTCATGTAGAATTTCTGACTGGATAACATACCCGACACTGTCTCTAACAGCTGCAAGATCTGCAGCATTCGAACCAGGATCATCTTAGATAGTTTCCACAACTCAGTTCAAGGTACAAAGCCTGGGACCTCACACAAGTTGCCCAGATTTGGGCTTCTGAGTGAGCTTCAAATCTGTGCAAATGCTAGCAGGAGTGAGAAGCCTGAGTGTAATCATCCCACTGGTCCCCATTGGTACAGAAAGGAGAGGATGCCCCTTGGAGCATGGTAACTCTCCTGGGACCTGGTGCATGTAAACTTGGAAGCTTCCTCCCAACACTGTTGTTTTAAGGGTTCATATTTTTTGGAGGGCTATCACAAGAGCTGGCATTGCTGAACACTGAGTGGGATGTCTGTCCATCACCTGCATCCCCTTATTATCCACCTGGACACAAGGCCTGGAGACTGGAAAGACAACGAGACCCTGAAGGAACGCAGAAGGCTTCTGTCTGGTCTCTAGGTCATAGCTGGGCCACTACCAGTTACTCTCAGCTTCCAGGAGGAAAGTGGAAATGAAACCTCAGTCAGGCAGAGATCTGCTCCTTGCAGGCAGTTGAAAAGCTGGCATCACGTGGGTCACACAGCCTGGCAGAAATCTGTGCAGCAGAGATAGCAACAGACAGACCTAGAGATTTATCAGTCCCCCAAGCTTAAAGAAAGAGAGCATCATTCACTGAGGGCTATGAACATCTTGAGTATGAACAACTTGGGTTCTACCATATATAATACTAGAGTCATGGGGTACAGGGCTAAACCTCTTAAGGGTGTTTGGCTGTGAAGTGTTGGTTCAGTCCATGAATAACAGGGGTTCCCTGAAGCACAGAGGTCAGAACTGGAAGCCTGGAGTTCTGCTTTTGGGTTGGATAGTCTCTTGCACGTGCACGTGCACGTGCACATGCATGCACGTACACCCATAATCTTCAAAGGCTCTTACTGCATTTGATATCCCTTGGCAAAGGGGAGGTCACTGTTTTCCTTTTCATTCTTCCCTCTATAAATATGGACCCAACTCATGTTAACTCCAAAGTTCTTGGCACTTCAGGAGGCTGTAGGTCCACATTTAAGTACCTAAATAAGGACCAGATTTTCAGGGGAGCCCAGCACACAAGCTGCTGGATTGGGTCTTGGAAGGGTCAACAAAACAAACCTCTGAGATGTCTACATTTTACTAAGAGGCTGGGGATCTTGTCAAAGAAGATGTGATTCAGTGAAGTGTTTGGCTGCTATAAAAATCTCAGCTGCTGGTGCATCTTGCTGACTGTCCACCCTGACGCTCTGACCACAGGGCTTAGACATTGCAATTAGAAAGAAGAGCTAGAAATAAACAACGGGACAAAACAGGAAGAGCATATGAAGACCATAGGCAATGCACTTCTACTCCCAGCCCCAGCAAACGAGCTTGCTTGGCTGGCTGTCCTGAATGACACACAATCCTGGACTGATGCTATCAGATTCTGCAGCCCGGCACCGTGTCTGATGCTTCAGGTAAGGCTGGGTGTCAGCGAGGGAATCACTACCGACTGCACGTGGCTTGTTTGCAGACAAGTCATAGCAAATTAACAGCATGAACGAATGAATGAGTGGCACCAGGCTGAACAAGCTGGAGCAGCAAAACAGCATCCCCACTGCTCTGACAAACCAGAGAGCATTCTCTGGGCAACACCAGGCCATTTTGCCACTGCTCTGAGGAGGGGATGGTGCAGTACTGAGGGAAGGGGACACAAAGCTTCCCCCAGCCCTTCTGTGTGCAAGAGAATTGTGCAAACTGCTCTGTTCCTTGACATCTGAATCACCTCTATCTTGGGGCACTGATATAGGGCCATGCGCCAGCTTCCTGCCCTCTCGCCTGAAGCCACTGCAGCGAGCTCAAGCACTGATGTTCCCTGGCACTTGCATAGTGTTTCTGGGTAAAGCTGGATCTATGAGCTGTTCTGCTATTAGTGGCATCATCCACAGGATCAGGGCAGATGGCACTGCAATGTGGAGGAGCTGGGGGACTAGATTGCTGGAGCCAGAACTGAAAGCTCATGCCCATAGCAGCAAGCTTGTATGGGTGAGAAGGCAGCCTCTTCCCTGTCAGCAGTGATTCAGATGCAGCCCAGTTTCCTCTGCTGTTGACAGTTCTACCTCAGCCTGACTTCATTTTCTAAACCTTGTTTCCTCCTGATGCAACAACAGCTGCAATTTATAGTCCTCAGCGTCCTTCATGCCAAAGAGGTTCTCAGCAATAGATGGAAGGCCACTTCATTCACCATGTCAATGCAGCCACTTCTGGGGTGGACTGACACTGTGTAGAACCATGTCATGCAGCAGACAGGACTGGAGGCAAAGAAGGACATCATAAGTCACTGCAGTAATGCAAACAAGCTGACTCCTGCTCTTATTAGTAAAGGCTTGTGATGGCCAGTGGCTCCTGGGGTCATCCTCTACACTACAGCACTTTGGTGCCCCCAACATTTTTAGGCTTGGAGGAGCTGAAGGGTAATGGATTCCCAGTGGAGTGCAGCAAGAAGTTAGGGTGGAGAGTTAATTCACAGGACAGTACAGGCAGGAGGCAACATGATGGGTAGAGTCCCTGTATCTTATAGAGCTCTCTCTGTCAACCCTCCACTATGTAAAACTCTACAGAACCTTGTCACAGAGTCTCACCCTACACCTATGGCACCCAGATGCCCTGGTGATGGGCATAATGCAAGTTCCTGGAGGAAGCAGAGCACTTTTAGGAAAGAGCTTTGCCTGCTCACAGCATCTTGAGTGCTCTCCCCTCCAGGCACTATCCCAGCTCCCAGCTTCAGAGATGAGAGACAACAGGACCACAGCACATGTGACAGCAAATTCGCTGCCTCTGCTGCTGACACACCTGCTTCCTGCAACTATGGCTGACACTAGTTCAATATTTGCTGATGCAACTAGCAGGGCCATTCCATTGGCTGGGATCATGGCACAGGTCCAGTAAGTCAACAGGGCCATGCTGAAAAACCATCCCTAAGAGACGGGTAAATGAAGTAGCAGTATGAACACAATGGGCTATTTTGATGCTAGAAATAAAACCTCTGATCTGTTTTCACTGATAGTTTTCCCTTCTTCTTTTTACCATCCCCATGAGCTCCTCGGGAAGGAAATACATCTTCTTTCAGCCATGCTTTATGGTTAGCTCATCTTGAGCTGTTTTCCCCAACTCAAGACCCTTGCAAGATGCGACCTCCGTGCCCTCTTGTGCTCTGTCTAGCACCAAAGAGGAATGCTGGGCACTACCAGGTAAAAAGATTGAAGGAGGCCGGAAGCTGCGTTTGAACTCTGACCGCTGCTTCCCATGGTTCTCTGTCACTTTTGCTTTTGCTAAACAAACAGCTCTCTCGTTTCCATGGCAAAGGCTGCTCCAGAAATATATTTTGTAGAAATTGGCCCTGTGGTGTGGACTAAAATAGCTCAAGCAGCCTGCAAGGTGCCTGGATTCCTGTGCTTGCAGAGAGAGCAAACTGTGGAGCCCCGCAGAGAAAAAAAATAAGACCGGTTTTCACCTTTTTGGTGCTGTCTCTTGGGGAAAACATTAGCCCTGTATGATAAAATATGCTGCCCATCTTGTTGCATGTTACAGTCAGACAGGCATATGCAGGTTCTCTCTTTGCCAACAGGATTTGAGTTCTGGGCTGCAGATCAAAATTCCCGAGAGGAAATTTCCCCTGCCTTTTTTGCTTCATTTACTGTGAGTATGAGCTGCTAAGTCTCACCAAGTAGCATCACCTGGGCAGGTGCAAGTGGGGTGCTGACGTAGGGGAGGTGCTAGAAGGGAAGCTACCACAGCTGCCAGCCGGGGGGGCAAAACTTCCTAATTAAGCCTGTCTTCTCACTACTGCCTTTTCACTATGCTGGTACATTTTTTCCTCTCCCATTCAGTGGTGAAAGAGCATGCTGCTTGCCAGGCTTTCTGAACCAATGTCTAGGCCAAACTGAATCAGTAGTTATCATTTCCACGGGAAGGGACAACTCTCTCTGTTGCTCACAGGCAACAAAGCGGGTTCTAAGGGAAAGCAAGGGCAGGCCACTTTCAGGCAGCCCTTGTAAGGGCTCCATCCCTGCACTGCCCCATGAAGTCCAGTTCCACAACTGGAGGGAGCAGGTGGGACAGGAGAGGTGGGCACGCAGGCTACCAGACCTCAGACTCTTTGTATTGGGATGTCAGCTCCTTCCTGCTCCAAGCCATTCTCCAGCTATTGCACTCTGGATTTATTTCCCTTCTCTTCTTGCTCCAGGGATGGGAGCCTCAGCCCAGTTGCTTAGTTACCCAAAGGCTTAAGATACTGCAGCACCACAAGGCAGGTTCCTACTGCCAAAATACAGTCGTTTTGCAGTCATAAAGCAGGTTAGAAGACTCTGTTGTCTCCCAGTCTCACAGATGAAGAGCCCAGGCTGGGGGCGGGAGTGGGAAAATGATGGCAGTAAGGAGAGCAGGCTGGGCTTGGGCCACTCTTTGAGAAGGGAATGAGCACACAGAAGGGGCACCCACGCGGCAGTCAGTGCTATAGTGCAGAGAGACCCAGCTAGCGTGCTGTGCTCAGGGGCCCAGCTCATGGTTTTGTTAGGGCAATGGGCAACACTGGTTTCATAAGGAAAGTGTGGGTCAGGAAGCTCCTATACAGACTGATTTCTATTGCAGATTTAGTTGTCTAAGAGTGTTTCAAGTCTTATGCTTCAGGGCTTGAAAACTGCTGGCAGTGGGAGCTGGAAATGAATGCCTGCCCATCCCTCCTACCAACCCCCTGTCCAGAACTGCAGTGCACAGTTGGCCAAGGGCATTGCCAAAGGCTCTCTCTGACCACTGAGTAGCATCAGGCATTGCTCACTGCCAGAGGCAGGATGCCAGACTACAGAGACTATGGCCAGAACTGCAGTCTGTCCTGACATATGGGATGGTCCTCTTTTAAGAAGTCTGGCTATCCCTTCATACAGTAAAGTGCTGATTCTAGAGAGAGAGAGATAAAACAAAATGATCACTGGAAACATCCATGAGTAAGGAGTCAGGAGAAATGTCCACAAATTCACTTTCTACCTCAAAAAACTCCATGCAGCTTAAAAGCAGGGACTTCACAAAATCAATCCTGCCCATTAGCAATGAATGTCTGTGCAAACCAGGCCCTCTTGCTTTCATTCAGCTTATCCAGGCAATATGTGCAAGCACAAAGAAGGGTAGTAGCATCAGCTGGGAAAGAGGGGATGTGTCTGTACTGCTGCTAGACCAGGTCCATCCCTGCTTTAAAGGGGTCTTCTTCAAGTACCGCACAACTTAGTCATGCACAAAGATACCTCCTGTGCCGCATTTCACTGACCAAACAAATATAGACCAGATTTTCCAGGCAGATGTGAAGGAGCAAGGCAAGTGAAGTAAATCTATTTGTAACCGGGTGCATCTACACATGACTTCTACTGTGGAGCTGACTAATTAGCTCCACAATAAAGTGGAGCCTATTAGGCTGCAGTAAACTAATAAACTTCACTGCAGGATAGTATTTACTGTGCTGCAACATATGTGTAGATGCTGATGGGGCTGGCTGGGGCACGAGTGTGCCTGCCGTCTAACCCCAAACTGGAGCACCGGTGCCCCAGTCTGCCCTTCTGGAGCATGTTGAGCTCGGCTGGAGCAGCCCCAGGCAGGCACGCTGACCCCCCCAGACCGCCTGCCAGCCAGGGCTGCTCAACATGCTGCAGAAGTGAAGATGTAGCACCCAGAAGCAATAAACTCCCGGGAGAACTGCGCCGGAGTTTATTAATTCAAATTAATTGCATGTGTAGATATGCCCACAGAATATGAGAAGAGAACACAGCCTAAGTATTTGAGCAAAGACATACATTTTATTGCAGTGCAAAGCAGGGATCAATTACTATACCCATGGGTCTATAAATGTTTTTTGTGTACATATGTAGGGATTCTTTGCTGCAGGGAATACGAAGCAGGAGACACTCTCTATATAACAGCAGCTATTCACCTTTTTAGAACCAAGGCCATCTTTGTTAGGCTCAAAGCACCACTGGAAAATGCCAGCTCTTCGTGTCTCAGTTTTTGATGAAGGAAAACATGCTGAGAAATTCTTCTGTTGTAACAAGCTCAGAAAAACCACAACAGGTCAGAATGGTTTTGGCTCTGTGAATTCCTATTTGAAATCTCTGGGTTTGTCTTATGAGTTGTGTAGATGTAGTCACAATCTACACATGTATTTTGGCATATGTAACTATTCTGTTCCAGATAGTACTATTCTACAGCGGAGTTAATTAAGTTGCTGTGCCCCAATATGGGCACACATGTAGACCATGACACTTTACTGCAGAACTAATTAGTCAGCTCTGCAGTAAAGTGCATGTGTAGATGCACCCAGGAAGATGCGCCAGTTAAGGACCAGCAAGCTCTATTGCAGTTTATCAAAGCCTTATGCTGGGCCCAACCCAGGGAGGACCCCTTAATACAAGGACCCGATTAGAGATGGTCCATCTTTGTAAGCATTCATTATGTGATGTTGCTGGAAGTAGTGAGGGGGAGCAGTGGCTGGAGACTGCTGTTCTAGTTAGATAAGAAACGGGCTAGCCTCCACCCATTTGGGAACCAATGATTCACAGCTAGCAGGTCATAGCTCTGCACACTCTTCTGGAAAGAGCAGAGGATTCAAGTTTAACCCTTTTCATTGCACAGAGGCACATGCAAATGCCAGGCACCATACCACCACCAGGCATGCTTAGCAGCCTGGAACATATCAGGGTGGTAGGGTTTAATATGCACTGGTTCATATGCAAGTAGGCTGTGGACCCAAGAAGGCAAATCTTAGGAACGCAATAAGCAGCTGTGTGTGGTCAGTTAGCACCAAACCAAAGGGCTCTGAAAAGCTTCAAATCACTGAAGCTGTGAGCACTCTTCATGCTCACCCTAGCTCATCCCAGGAGGGGGTACCGGGGTGGCACGTAGCACCACCCACAATCTCCTGCTGCTGCTGTTTATTTGTTAAAATAGGTTTTGTTTCTTGCTTGTCTCCTGCATTGGCAGGTGCCCCAAGCATTAACTGCTGGGCTCCAAAGCTAGGACATTGCTTCCAGCAGGCCACAAAACATCACAGTGGCTTATGTAACTGTTATTATAAGGGTATTTCTATTATACTCCTAATGTTCTGCTCTTGAGCAGGGTGTGTGAACAGGCAGGTCACTAGCAAGTACGCCTCACCCACAAGGAAATTTGTGCTAAATGTTCACCAGTGAAATAGTGATGCACTATGCAACGACAGGAATCACTTAACTGCATTCATTCTTCTTCTCTGTAATGTCTGAAGGAAGCAGATGTTTTATATGGCTCAGTGAGAGGGACATTGATGCATTTCCAATGTCTCCATTAAGGTAACCCCGGATCTCAAACTTACTCACTCTTGCCTGCTTTTGTCCTTCCTAAAAAAGAAAATAAATGGGGGGATCCTATGTATTCCAGAAGGGCCTGATGCAGGTCCTGAAATGCAAACAGATTCTGGGTAGCTTTTGGATCTGAACTCCCAGCATAAAAGCTCCTTTCCCCACAAACACAACTTGGCAAGGTGCTGAGCACTTCCAGCCTCTACTACCTTAAGTGGGGTCACTGTGCCCTTTGCAAGTGGCACTCAGTACATTGCAAGCCCATGTTCAACAGGGACCCATGCTGTATCAGAAAAATCCTCCTAATGGGAGCAAACACTTTGCTTGGTTGGTTCATCCTAAGGCTTCTTTAAGAACCGTATCAGAGACACAGGAGGACAAATGCACAACTCCTGCTGATGGTACTACATACACCATGACTACATAAAGTCTCATAAAATCATACAAATCAGGTACTTTGTCATTTCACCAAGTGCCCCAATAAGAGTCACCATTACATGGTTCTGTTCATTCTTCTAGCTGTTCATCAGATTCTGAAAACTCCTCCCTTTTAGCCAAACCTCAATGCTCTACTTATAGTTAGAAAACACTGATGAAACATCAGAAAACTTCCAGCAGCACTAAGGGTTGACAGTCACAGCAGCGAGCAGGTAACAGGACCATAAAACATTTCTGAATAAAAGGTAAACAGCAGCTGTATACATTGCTTACCTGCCAATCTCTCTCCTTTCTTAAAGTAGAGGAGCATAATATTCTGTTCCCATCGGCATTTTAAATGCTTCTGTCCCTGAGAAGGTACTTGCTTAAGACCCACCCATAAGCTACCACATGCTAGAGAGCAAAACATTGAGCCTGCCAATCAGATACAACCATATTTCAGGATTCACAGCCTGTTTCACACAAAAACCCCTGCCACTCTCTTGAAGCCATGCAGTGATCTGACAACCTATCCAGCTACTGAGAGAAGTTTGCCATAAACATGGTTTCTCTGCCCTACATACTATAGACTCACAGGATGCCCTGAAGGCCATCCATAACCAACAGGACAGAGAAATGCATTAATTGATCTAACCCTGAGTTGTCCAAATGGAAGTGAGAGATGCTTTTTACATTAATTTGAGCATCTGCCTAATCCTTTAATAGCTCCAGTTTATGTATCAGTCGCAGCTGCAACTGTAACTTCTCTTTTATTACTGCTGATTTATATTACAGTAGCAGTGAAAAACCCAATCTAAGATTAGGGCTCATTATGCCAGGTTCAGTATAGGCACAGTGTGATCCAACCCTTGCTCAAGAGACGTGACCAGCTAAATAGACAAGCCAGAAAAATGAGAAGAAAGCAAGTGTTAACCCAGTTGTACAACAGGAAATCTGAGACTCACAGCGAGAAATTGACTTTCCCAAGATTACAGCCTAAGTGTAATTATTGAGAGCTTAACTTTGCATCATTCATAGATGCTAGCTGAAAAACAGAATTTCTTGCCAGTGGGAAATGCTGCCTATGTATCTCTATTGATTCCCCTGGAGTTACATCTACCTACAGTATCCACAGACCTGACCACTCTGAGTTATCAATCTTATATGAGTTTACAGGCAACTGACAGGACAAGATCATGCTACCCCATCCAAGTTACCCCAATAAAGTTGGCTGATGTGGCAGCATTGCCGTGTGGACTGATTTCTAACAGAAAAGACTATCCACTTTATGCACCTCAGCACCCATCCACATTGTTGTTGGGAAAAAGCCCAAAGAGTACAAAATTGTCTTTGCTAGGCATTGGGGAACATACCTAATACCTATGTGTTCTATACCATCTCCATACCTTGGCATCCCCTTCTGTGGTCCCCATCACCAAGGGTTTTCCGGTTTCAAAAAAAACCCCAAACCACTACCAGGACAGGAATTTTGGGCCTTGTTTGAGTGGTCTGGGGGCAGATGCTTCTACAGCAAGCAGCTATAACAGGGCTCACCAAGCTTATGGTTTTGCCTCTTACCATACACACACCACCAGTCCTGGCTTTTCCTGTTGGATAAACTAAATTGCTGCCAATCAGTCTCTTCTAGTATGTTTAATTATTTGGATCAATTATTCATGTCTCAGTACACCAATAAAAGTCACCCATTAAAAGCAGGCTGAACACAACCATGTCTAGACCTAAATCCATGCCACTGTCTGAGAACTAATGAAATACAGGGATAGGCACTGTTCTCCCAGACCTCATCAGCCCATTAGACACTTTGTGGGAAAGCCAGAGGAGCTTACTGCATCTTAAATGCTCTGGTGCATCAAAGCTTTGGTGCAAATTCAGATTGGAAATAAAAACTACTCATTTTGATACATTTATACCTGCTCACCGCCAGGTTTGTTTCACACAAGGTGTGAAATGCCAAGGGCATCAGGAACTTGGTCCACCAAATCCCTGGCGGCATCCATCCATGATGTTTGGTGACATGCTCACAACCTCTACTAAGGCTGCTGGAAAACAGTGACTTGAACTTTCATGTTGGAGGGACAAATCCACCAGTGAGGAAATGTTGGTTAGCCCTTTTGCAGGACAAGGAGGTTACTGAAACAGTCTCATCTGCAGCCACCTAAACTGTACCCCATTTCCTGCACCCAAGCACAAATGTGCAAGCTGAATAAGTTACTGTGCTCACACACAATAGATAGTGGGGTGCAGAAAGGTGTGTGCTATTCCCCTCTGTATGCATGGTAATGCTTTCCAGATGCAGTTCAGCTGGACACCTTTATTTGAGTTGACTTCTAGCTGGTACACAGCCCCAGACTCTACTCTGCAGTATGGCTCTACAAGCAGCACTATCAGTTGTAAATGGCACACTCGGTATAGCAACCATGTCTTCCGGCAGCATGAAGTCAGCGTAGCATCTCTTACAGCACAACTGCAGATTCTGGCATCCAGCGGGCACTAAGAGAATGGATGTGGTCAGAGCTTTCATGGATGCCACTAGTTCCCAGCTGATTTTTCAACCCAGTGGGAACAGTAGGGCTTGGCATGGCTTGGAGAAGCCTTCCTGAGGCTCTGAATGTATTCGTGGGGATGGGAGCAGCACACAGGTAGCCTGAAGTGGGGGAGCAGGGCTGTTTACTCCTCCTAATTCTGAAGCTGGGCTGTTGTCTCAACAACAGCCGCGGCTCTGAGCTTTCATGTTTATGATACTTTAAATCGTTTCTGGCATATGGGCTTAATTAATTTTTTCACAAGCAGATAGATTCCAACCGGGAGCACAAAACAGCAATTATTTTCCAATCCAATTTTAATAGTGAAAAGCCGCTGGTGCAGAATAACTCCCAGTACGTGTACTTTTCCACATAATCTCCCCCTGCAAAAAAGTGTCCTTGATAGATATTGAATCTAATCAAACAAATTAGGGTGCCTTAAAACTGATGTTTTGCCTTGCACAGTGCTCCAGTGCTGTGTTGCTTTAACCCAGTTGTTAGCATGAGCCTAACTAACAATCATTAGCATTGCAGTCTTTTTGGGGAGGGCTTGGACTAAGACCAGGTAACAGAAAAGGTATTTGATCCTATCGTGTGTAGAATTCCAATTTCTGTGCTAAAAGTACATGCAGGCTGCTTCAGAAAAGATACCTCCACTATGAAGTTCCCAGAGGGTAACATTTTTTCATTTTTCGACATCCCAATGATTTTTATAGATTTTTAAATAATTTTTCATCTAAATGAAACTCTACTAGGGATGTTTTTGTTCCTCTTTCCCCTCTTTATTTGACTTTTCCTCCTCACCCCCACTCTACCATGAGAAAAAGGAGAGAGGAAAGCACCCAAAACACTTTTAAAAATGATGAAAGAGATATTTTAAAGCTCCTGTTGTAATTCAGTAGAGTCATTTTTGTCTGTACAACTGACCATCATTCAGCTAATTCTACTCCATGGGTCCCAGCTGTGGTATACTTATTAAAGTAGCTGAAAGGACATTAGCAGAGAGAGGAACTTTTGATTCCAAGTGCACTCTTAAGTGGCAAGAGTCTTCATTAGTTGTAATATCATTGGGGTTTATATCCTTCCTGGATCAGCTGCATTCACATGCTCGTGGTCTTGGTCTCACACACGTGCACAAGCATACACGAGCAAGTCCTTTAACTGAACTCCTGGGTCTTCAATGCCAAAAAGCCCAAGGCTGTATTGTGCGAACCCAAAAAAACAGCTCTCTTAACTGTGTGTTAATAACAGTCTGTTTTTGTCACTGGTATGACTCCCTAGGGGAAGACCTGATCACATCCTAATCTTAGCGTTCCACACGCAAGTGTGAGGCTAGTGCACTGTCACATTCGTGCAAGTAAAAATGCCACAGCTGGCCTATGTAATGCTCCTTTGCAAATGTAGCTCTGCATGAGGTCAGAACAGGGGAGGCATTTTGAGGTTATGAACGAGCTGCAGTGTGACCTCTGATGTGACATCAGAATTAGCGAGACTATTCAGTTGCTTAACACAGAGTCCGTCATGGAGGCATCCAGGCACCTTCTAGTGGCACACTAAACTTTGTTAGAGTGCAGAGATGGCTATCAGCTTCAGATTTCTTACCTTGGCAAGCTGTTGAGGTCTACCATATTTGGTCTTGTCAACCAAAAATTATCAGCAGAAACTCAGTTTTGGCAATGAGATGCATGTGTGCATTTTCTCACTGAAGTGCAATATACAATGAGACCATTCTCATGGTCCATTCAGGGTCAAGGCATCCAAAACAACAGGCTGCCATGCATGCTAAATTAAAATGAATATATAGGAGGCGGTGACAATAATCAGTCTGAGAATGAAATCATTTGATGCGGCATGAAAGTCTATGGCTGTGCATAAAAAACTGCCAATCTGCAGCAGTCTGGTTTTGCAAGGGTACCTTTGTATATGAAAGTACGACAGCATATGGTCCTTTGGAAATCTAATAATGCTGGCAGACAGCCATCATACTGAGTGTCTTAAGCGATAGAGCAGACCTGCCTGATGGGGAAGGGTTGAGCTTTTGCAGACAGGCAGAGAAGAAAGGAATGTCCCAGGGGCTGAGTTAGGGTCGGATAGCATACAGACAATGATGGAGGAAAGAGAGATGGAGCAAGATTCAGAGCCCACGGCTTTTCTGGAGGAGGAGGGGAGTTCGCTCAGCAGTCTAGCATTGCTCACTCCATCACATGTCAAACCACGGGCCTCCCAGGAAAAGGCACTTTGCAGAATGGACAAAGAACTACTTTAGTTTCACCCTAGACCTATGAATGGGGAGAAAGGAGAACTGTTCTGATAAGCAGAAGCTGTCATTAGGAAGTTCTGCAACACTCAAGGGTAGCCACAAACTCATCCAGCTTACTGGGAATTTTGACCAAGTGCTCCACACTGCCTTCTCGTTGGAAGCTCATTTAGATGAAAGTAGCCTGGAAATTTAATGTGCAATAGCTTTTCTGAGGGAGAAAAGCAAAATCTGTGTGGACACATTTTTTTTTTCAAAATAAGCATGGATAAAGTCAAACTAAGATAAGGTGCCACCCCAGATTTTTTCCAGAATAGCCATGCCTGAATAACCCCACATGTCTGTGGGTGAGGGGGGCTTGGGAGCAAAAGTATGATCTGGCATATTTAAAACAGTCCAGTTCTGTATTCTTCATCAACTAAACTTTTCCTTAGCACTCTTAGAGCAAATGAGGATGGATTTTTAAAGGAAAAAATGGAGGTATCTGTTTGCTAAGCCCTTGTCTCATAGTCTATCTTAACAGACATGCATGCATGCGCGTGTGTATGTGTATAAAATTTCCAAAGCCATGTATGGTAAATAACATCATGGTTGCCAATTCAAGCACTCAAAAATAAAGATACACCCCACCCCCCCTTGTGCTAGGTCTGATGACACAGTCTTTAGTTACATGGTCATATATTACTGCTTTCAGCAGACCTCGAGTTGCTGAGCACATAGAAATCATACTGGGAATCATTTGGGCTGCTGGCTATAGGATTAATAGATTCATAGATATTAGGGTTGGAATGAACCTCAGCAGATCATCGAGTCCAACCCCCTGGCCCAGGCAGAAAGGGCACTGTTGTCAGATGACCCCAGCCAGGTGCTTGTCCAGGATGCCTGACCTCCCCCCACCTCACCCCCCATTGCAGAAGTTGGGAGATGTGGAGCAAGGCAGGGGATTGCAAGATGGGAGAGTACATTGTGATGATTGAAAGCAGCTGAATTGACCTTGGAGAACTGGATTCTTGCCCTGCTTGGCTTGGGTTTCTCAGGCTTTGCTGGTGCGATGCACATGGTTTCCTGAGACCAACGGACAGTCCCAGCTCCAAGGGACCTTTTCACATAGGACACAGTTCAGAGATTGTCAGTGTAGGTGTGAGAACAGATGCCTCACAACGTCCTATGCTTTCTTCCTGCTGAAGGAGCTCACACAGTCTGCTCCCACTCTGCCATGCAAGAGAGTGAAAAGCCTGAGTCACACAGCTAGCGGTGTGAAAGCAGACTGCCAAGCGCAGTGACAGCAATTGCTCCTTCTAAATGGCACGTCAGTGTGATGAGAACACAGGTTTGGTCATGCAGAGCTGATCAGAGCATGGTTCCCTTTATTGGGCTTTATTGCATTCAGAGATGTAACCTTTCAGGGTGTGTGAGAGCAGAATTCCCTCTGCCTGCAGGGGCAAATACAGAAAACCAGTGCCAGTTGTGTTTCGTTTTTAAGTGTGGCATGTGGTAGTCACATAAGAGTTGCCATCTCAAAGAAGTAAAATAGGAGATTCACTATAGACAAGTTACAAAGAGGTCAGACCCAGAGAGTGGTAATAGACTGAAGTAAATCCTCATGATGCGCCGTGACCAGTGGGGTCCCCCAAGGCTCTGTCCTTGGGCCTATACTCTTTAACATCTTTATTAACAATGTAGACATTGATATCAGAAGTGGACTGGCCAAGTTCGCTGATGACACCAAACTTCGGGGTACAGCGTCCGCACCTGATGATAGGCTGGTGATCCAGGCTGACCTTGACAGGCTCTGAAAATGGGCAGATGAAAACCTGATGGCCTTCAACACCAAAAAATGCAAGGTATTCCACCTTGGGGGAAAAAACCCCACAGCACACTTATAGGCTCGGCAGTGCTACCCTTGCTAGCACCAAGGCCGAAAGGGACTTGGGGGTCATGATTGACCACAAGATGAATATAAGCCACCAATGTGATATCGCAGCTGGTAAAGCAAGCAAAACTCTGGCTTGCATCCATAGATGCTTCTTAAGCAAATCCCAGGATGCCATCCTCCTGCTGTACTCGGCCTTGGTGAGGCCGCAGCTGGAGTACTGCATCCAATTCTGGGCTCCACAATTTAAAAAGGATGTGGAGAAGTTTGAGAAGGTCCAGAGGAGAACCAAGTGCATGATCAGAGGGCAAGAGTACAGGCCTTACTATGAAAGGCTGAGAGCCATGGGACTCTTCAGCCTGGAAAAGCACAGGCTCAGGGGGAACCTGGTGGCTGCCTATAAGTACATCAGGGGTGTGCATCAAGATCTGGGGGAATGCCTGTTTACCAGAGCACCCCAGGGGATGACAAGGTCAAACAGTTACAAACTCCTCCAAGACCATTTCAGGCTGGACATAAGGAAAAACTTCTTTACTGTCCGAGCCCTCACGGCCTGGAATAGACTGCCTTCAGAGGTGGTACACGCGCCTACTCTGGACTCTTTTAAGAAACATTTGGATGTCTATCTTGCTGGGATCCTTTGACCTTCACTGACTTCCTGCCCCTGGGGCAGGGGGCTGGACTCAATGATCTTCCGAGGTCCCTTCCAGCCCTAATGTCTATGAAATCAATGAAATACAGAGCAGCTGGAACATTAGAAAGGCTTCTTCTTAACCCCAGACAGACAGTCACCATTTGTATCCAAAGAAACTTTCTGCTAGTATAATAGTTACCTCACCTCCTTGAATGAAAGCTAAGCTGTCGGCATAGCTGCATCCATATGTCCCCATGCTCTGAGCTAACACGGCTATACAGGCAAACTTTTCCAGTGTGGACTGTGCTTTCAGCCAGTCAGTGTTTTCTTATCCTCCATAGCCAGATACTGCCTTTTGTTAAACTCAGGGGGTAACCTCTACAGGAGTGAGGGGCTTTGCCATTCCTTCCCTTGCCTCTTCAACTCTCTCAGTTCATTGACTGGTCCCGCAATTCATTCTGCACTTATTTTTCTAAATATTGCGAGAACTTATGGCCCTTTCTCCTCTGCTTGACCCCACGAGGAACCTGCTCTTGTGGTGTGAAGCAGCAGGCATTTCAGAAGAAGCAGAGACTGCTAGCAGAGCAAGATCTCAGAGGGGATTAATGCCTGCCCAAACTAGATGGGGAAGCCAATAAGTGCAATTCAACAGCACATCAATCAAGCGGTTTTCTCAGCCTCCCTCTGTTTCTGTTTCAGGTGCCTTGGCAGTGCTAGCTCTCACTCAGATAGCTCCTCTTTACATGGGAATTTTTTCTGCCCTGTTACTGCTTTCACCATGGCTCCCTGTGTAGCATTATACTACTTCTATGGAGCAAAAGTCAATCTTTACCCAACTCCCTGCTTTTTTATGACTTAGCTTGACAGTAGTCAGGCCTGTCCCACACTGGAGAAATTGCATCAGTATTTCTGGCTGCAATTATCAATCTTGTTACACAGTGCAAAGCCCCTGATGTCAATAGTCTTTAGCCTGCATAAAGCTCACTTAAAAATGAGAAATTCACTGACTTGAGCTCAAATAATTTTCATGGGGCTTAAACAGGTTTAAGTGCATCTGTATCAAGAGGTTGCCTCTATGTAACTGGCCCAATGGCAAATCAGTTCTGTTACACCTCTGCAGCTCTCCTGAGATGGACAAACCTGCAGTGTTTCACTCACATAGCACACTGAACTCTACAGGGCTTACCAAAGTGGTTGGCATCATTCTGCCTTGATTTCTATAACCGTGAAATCGGGTTTAAGGGAACTGATTTGTCCAAAATCACCCAGCTGGCCATTGGCAGAGCTGGGAATAGGACCCAGGCCTCCCAAGTCCACAGGATAAACCAACCCCCTTTAAAAGCTTCTGTGCCCTACCCCAGAGAAAGCTGCATTTCAGAAGTGGGAGAAGCACATTTCTTTTTCCACAGGGCACTTGGACCATCTCCTGTTTGCGTAGCTGAGCGGACAATTCAGACAGCTTGGCCTTGTGTTGCACAGATCAATAAACAAGAGTAACCAAAAAACCCCACATGAGCGACTGTCTCAGATTTATACTGTGAATGCCAGGATGCTGCGAGGAGCCAGACAAAACAGCTCAAAGTCGTGAATGTCTCAGCGCACAGACATATCAATGAGCAGCATGATGCCTATATCTGCATTTACAGCTCCTCCTAATTTACACCCATAGAGGCAAAAGCAGAATCAGACCCACAGCTTGAAGGACGAGACTATTCTTTAACATGTGGCTGGGAAGGCTGTGCTAAGAGACTGCATTTTACTTTCCATTTTAAAGGGTCATTAAGCCAGCATGGCATTTAGTCAGTGTTTTACCCCTTCGTGGGGCTAAGTCTGAAAATTTCCATGACAGTTCTTTCCTCTTTTGTATGGATGATTGCAGTAGGTAGGGTTCTCCATGCCTTGAGCTTTGAGTGGGCATTCACATCTGTGCAAAGGGGCAGTGCAATTTGTTAAGCCTCTGTAGAGCAGGAGGTCTCCAAAGGAGGGGGAGAAACATCCAGTGACTTTTCCGCCACGATTTCATATTAAAACAGTGAAAAAATCATCAGCTTGCTTGAAAAACAGAGTAGAAAGTTAACAAAATTTCCTTTAGCACTCTGTTCTCCCTTTCAGCCAGGATCAACAACTTGCTTCTTTCACCTTACTCATGGGAATGGCACAGGTCTTGTGGTTTTAAGATGCATGGAGAATGCAACCAGCAAACAGCCCCCTCAAGACTGTGAACCTCAACCACATTAAGAATCAGTGACTGCTCATGTTAAATTCTTAATCTACATGGACTTTGTAGCATTTAATAAGCTCTAGCCAAAACTATACTGTCAGAAGACATTACAGGATCTGGGGGAAGAAGTGTTTAGTTCCACCTCCTTGAATTCCTTCTTAGATGGCTGATGTCTTAATGAAGTTTCCTCTCACTCTAGCCGTGCAGACAAAAAAGAAAAATCTCATTTAGCTGATGAAGAGTTATGAGGATGATGAGCCGACAAACAGACAAACGGTTTGTGGACATAGGGAGCAGCCCCGCCAGGCAGAAACGAAATGCTGAACAGCTTGAACTGCACGACAAACAAACCTGACTCATGAAAATCAAATTTCAAGGGTGGGACCCTGGTAATTTAATACAGCTGCAGAAACCAGAGGCCAGATCCCCTGACTGGGGTAAAACTGGCATAACACTACTCATGTCAAGCAGTTATGCCCAGTTTATGCCAGTGGAAGGTCTGGCTCCATATATGCTGTTGATTACAACAGTGGGACAAAGGGTTGAGGGTCATGAGCATGATGTCTAATTAAGAAAATACAAATAAGACTGTGATCTTGACATAGCCCAGACAGAAGCCTTCGCCAAGACTGCCGCTGACACTGCCTTTCGGCTGTGCTAGTGTTGCCAGCACTGCATTCTGCAATCCGACGTTCAGAGACCTGCATGAACCCTGAACCAACTAGTTTGGGTGCATCTACACCATGCTGCAGTTGACAGTGTATACACACCCCAGAATGACAATAAGATGGGGTCAAATACTAAAGTGCTCACACCCACTTCAATCATGAAAGCCAAAAGGCATGATTCTCCACTGCCTCATTTAACCCTTAACATGAAAGGGTCTCTCCCCCCACTCTCTTCCAACCCATTCTCCCTCTGCCCAAGCCAAATTGGTTTCCTATACTGCTCCTATTATGGTTTTAAAAATATTCCTGTCTAAAGATGAGATGACCTCTTGGAAAATAAATGGCAGGTGCTGGAGTACTCTGTGACAGTCAATTCATGGAGCAGTTTGGAATGAACATTTATCAGTTACTCCCTGTAGCAGAGCACTGAGAAGCAAGAGCCAGAAAAGCAGGAAAGACGATGCACTGGTTCACATAATGCTGTCCTGGAAGGGCATGAGCTGCTGCTTAGGAAGTCCTATCCAGTCCTATTGCCTGCTAGCCTGCCCTGGCAAGCTGGACAGCAAACGCTAGCAGGGGTTGAACCCTGCTATGTAAAAGAAGCACTTTTCCCTCCCCTCATTGCAAGGACACCCGGGATTTCTGCAGCAGATGGCAGCTGAACAGCATTCCTATTTCCCCTAATTGCACCAGACCAGGAGTCCCAGAGTGCCTTTTGATTCTTTGGGGCGAAGGATGCTGGATCAGGCTATGCATATATACATAAAAATGAGGTGTGTTTTAAATCTGGCAGGCAAAGGGAAGGGGAAGGGCGCTATTCCCAGCTCTTATTTTTGCCCCTGGGAAGGGGTCACTTTTGTGCCTCAGTTTCCCCAGTATCCTACCTTTTGTCCTATTTAAATTTGAAGCACCTTGGGGAAGGAACAGTTTCTTACTATGCATCTCTCTAGCACCTGGGACAGTGGAGTTTTATTGACACTGGGGTCCCAAGGTGCTGTTGTCAATTAGAGACATGAATGATTTATATCAGGTCATTTATATTCCAAATGCACGGGGTTCATTTTCTCTCGCCACCCCCACCCAATACATTACTCTGGGAACCAGTTTGGAACATATGGAAGGGCTGCCCCTCTTCTCTTGCCAAAGGCACTTCTGATAGCAAGATTTATTACAGATTAGGATGAGCTACGAGCCACATCTGTGAGTGTCTCTGTTTTAATTGGCTCACCTTCTCGGGGCAAGGAGGAGCAACCATCCTCAGAGAAAGCCTGAACAATTTGGTTAGCTTCTGTGTTGCTTCAGATCCCAGAGGGGAAGGGTAAATAAGACTAGAGATCAGGAACTTAACTGTCTTCTCTTTTATGCTGCCCTACACATGGTCTGTATCTGTTCTAACACATCTTGGTTGGTTACATGCAGTGTGATAACAGAGGAGCAATGTGTGTCAGAAGTTCACTCCTTATTTCCCCCCTCTTACTTAATGGAATAAGGTCAGACTTCCATTGACTTCTCTAGGAAGAGGACTGGCTCTTTTTACAGCACTTACACTCTGGGTAATATTGTTTAATTGAATTGTATTAAGCCTGATGGAGGAGATTGCTTTAGGAAGACTAGCCAAAGTTAATATACATGAACAAAGGGAAGTCTGCTTCCATTTCCTTTCAGTGCTGATAAGAAAAGGCAACCTCTTGGGGAAAAGCCTGGAGACAAGATGAAACTAAAGTAGTATGCAGGGCTGATTTACACTGAAAGCACTAATGACTCAAGCCAATATTTTCAAGCCTGGGTGTTTTTTAGATAGACCCCCATCTTTACACCCCTTTAACATGGGTGTTGATTTCCAAATATGATGAACGCTTATTGACTGAATGAGGCAGACAAGGTTCTTTGGGTGAATCTGATATCTTTTATTAGACCAATTTAAGTAGTACCAACTTAAGTAGTGTCTCTCCTACGTTAACGCATAGGAGAGACCAGACAACAACTGCGCACCAGAATGAACACACTCCGGAAATCTATCAAAGACAGGAATACCCAGTTACCTGTGGGGACACATTTCGCACAAGACAACCGCTCTCTCTCCAATCTCTCAGTCCTGATCCTCAAAGGGAACTTACAAAACACTTCCCAGAGACGAGCCTATGAATTCCACTTCATCAACCTCCTGGACACTAAAAATCATGGACTAAATATAGACATTGGATTGATGACACATTATAACATGCCTGACATCTGACTCCCCAGGCATCTCTCCACTTTCATCCCCCTTCTCTCTCTTCCCCGCCCTCCCCAGCCTCTCTCTCACCCATTGACTCCTCAATCTACATTTTCACTAACTGTCCGTCTTTTATGCAGACCAGCCCAGCCGCTGGCTTCTTTACTTTTCATTCCATCCAGGAAAAGCACACACCAACTGCTGAAACTTCCTTAGCCTGACGAAGGGTTTTTGAACCCGAAAGCTTGCTTTAAAATTTTTTTTTCCAACTACTTAAGTTGGTCTAATAAATGATATCAGATTCACCCAAAGAACCTTGTCTGCCTATGTCCTTAGACCAACATGGCTACAACCTACACCCTACTGACTGAATGCTATTTTCTAGCAAATCATAGGATTGGAAGGAACCTCAAGGGTTATCTGGTTTAGCTCTGTTTCTATTTAGGGCCATAATGATGGTTTAGGCACCTTATTTCAGGCACTCACATTTGAAAACTTCAGCCTCAGATTTCAGCCTGATAGATCCATGAACTTTAGGAGCAGATCTTATAGAAAGCATTATATAAAGTCTCCAGTCACAGGCAGCTGCAGCTAGCAAACACTAGTGCTTTCCTAAACCAAAGGACCAGGAGATGATTCAGCCTTTCAGTCCAGGGATTTTTCCATCTCATGGAAGAAGCCACGCAGAAAAGATCCGAAGCATTTCAGTCAGCTGTTTTCCACGAAGGCGTGCTCTCCATTGCAAGGCAGATGTCAGTGAAGACTGTTTCTTTCCCCCCATCCATTCCATTTTGCTTTTCTGCTCCCTCAGCTGTTTAACGCAGAGCCTGGGGCTTCTCTCAGGGCAATGACGTGGATTTCAGCCAGCACAGAATCAATCAAAAAGAGACTGGAGACAGACTTCCTTTTGGAATGAAAGATGCCATACAAAATAAGGACCTAGTCTTACCCCCATTAAGTCAAAACTCACCAACGTTAATGGGCCACTCCCTTTTACACCCATTACAAACTTGGCCAAAGAATACAGCTATAAGGAAGCAATCCTGCTCTCGCAGAAGTCAATGGAGCTGTTGCTGTTTAAGCCAGCAGAAGGCCTGACTGCATAATAGATCATGTCTAGTGTCTATTATGCTTTCATTTTACAAGTTTACCTGACTTCTAGGGCTGTGCGAAGCTTTGGGTGGTGATTTGATTTGGAGTAGATTTAGCCTGATTCGGTGGCCAAATCCCCAAATCTGAATCAAATCAGGGGACCAATTTAAAGGTCCAAATCGATTCAAAGCTCTCCAAATCTTTGGAAGAGATTCGGAGAGATTTGATGATTTAGGCAGTCCCTGGTGGCTGCAGCAGGGAGCTGGTAAGTACTTGCGGGGGGACC
>NW_005842868.1:157401-169540 GCF_000455745.1 Alligator sinensis
AAACCCCCAGGCCCCACCGCTCCTGCAGCAGCCTTGGGGCTTCAGGGGGCTTGTACAGAGGCTCCCCCGTGGTGTGGGGATCGCCCCTGCCAGCAGGAGCGATGGGTCCGGGGGCTTTTCAGTTTTGCTTTTTTTCTTAAAGGGCCGGAGCAGCCATGGGGGGCTGGGGGAGTGAGCGGGGGGGGGAGGGCAGCAGGGATCGCCCCCCACCCAGCAGCTGAGTCAGGGCTTTTTTTTCCCCAAGGAGCTGGGAGCTGGGGTGGGCAGTGCAGCCATTGCTGGGCTGGGGGGCGGGGGGGCATGGTTGATTTGGAGATTCGGCAGCAGCCGAATCTTCAAATCAGTTTCGGCCGAATCTCCCCCTCCGAATCTCTGAATCAGTTTCAGCCGAATCAAATCCGAATCGAATCACTGGCCCCAAATCGGTCAAATCCAAATCTGAAGCGAATACTAGCTGCTTCGCACAGGCCTACTGACTTCCATCCCTACCCCTGTCTTGGCTCCTCCTGCGGGAGTCCCTGTAGACAATAACTCAGCAGACATGCACTCAGGGATTATTTTGCCCAGGTCTGAGTAAGAGGCCTCCAAAGGGGATACTTCTCTGTGAGTCATTAACTAACGAACAGATAAAATGCCAGGCCACAGCCTTGAAGCCAGACGCCCTTAGTTGCAACTCCCCCTCACTCTTACTCTTAATCCTATTTACTCCTTCAGCCAAATTCTGCCCAGTTGACTTCACCAGGGCCTTAGCGCTCCCAAAGTTTTCTAATCGGCAAAGTGTTTGCTACCATTTTCTCCAAATGCACAACATCGTGCCATTTTCAAACAACACTGAAAATGTTCAGGGCAAGATAAGAGAGAGAGAGGAACCTAAATCACTGCTGGTTTCTACCTAATCCCCAATCACTAGGGGCTACTTTCTACCTTGGACAACCATATTCATGGTATAACTTCACTACCTTTGCCAGAGATTTTGGGGGGTGCAAGAAAACCTTTATGTCATAATCTTATGGGCAAGGCACTGAACTGACACTCAGAAGATTTGGGTTCAGCTTTGGGCTCTACCTTTAGGACTTAAGCAAGCACTTCTCCTCTGGGCCTCAGTTCCCCATCTGTGAAATAGGGACTGTCCCTTTCTCCCACTTTTTTTTTTTTAACCTGCTTTGACTAAATTATTTGGGGTAAGGACCATCTCTTACTATGCCTATATACAATGCTTAGCACCACAGACTGATGAGCTTAACTGGGGGGTCTCCACTGAAAAGAGATAAGAGCAACCTTTTTTTTTTTTTGGAAGGTGCTGGACAATTTATCCCTGGAATTTTCCAAAATGCAGTCTGAAACAGGCCCTGGGACATTTATTGTTCTGCTGAGTCATGTAAAGGGAAGGTTAAACAGAAAGGACAAAGAGCAAGGACTTAAAATAATCATGCCTTCCTGTAATTGTTTGGGACACTCGATAGAGCTCCAAACCTGACCCCTTCTCGCACTCACACCAGTTCCACAGTGCTCTGTCTCCACAACCGTGAACAGTTACACTAATGAAACTGGTATACCTGGGGGTCAGGGCTCAAATAATCTCCAGGTTTTGTGGTGGATCAGGATGTTGGTGAAAGCCAGAAGAGACTGATTTTCTTTGACAAAATGAAATGCTGGAGGAAAAAAAAATGCAGCTGCCTTGCTGTTTGAAAGTTAAAGCAGATGGTCTCTCAAATCTGTGAAGCAGGTTTCAATATGCCATGTACTTTCAGTACATCAAGCTTCCGCTAATTCCATTTTCAGAGCATTTGGGGTTTTTTTAGAGCTGCACGGTGACTTATTTTAGCCAACACCCACTAACCAGAAGAAAATTAACCACAGCGCAGTCTGAATTTGTGGCACCACAAATACAGATGACGTCTTAACGAGCTTAATTATTGTTTCTTAGGGATGCATTAGACAGTGTACAGAAATGTCTACCTGGATTTCCTCTCTCTGGAATTTACCCTCCAGGGCCTGGATCCTACAGTGGGAATCACACGCAGCCGGACCTTTGTGCCTCATGCCAAAACTGACCGCAATCAACAGGACTTCACATGGGCACAAGGAACTGCTTCTGTGGGTGCAACTAGAGAATAAGGGCTCAAGGGCCAGCCTAGCAAAGAGGCCCACGGGCAGAGATGGAGATTAATAGAAGGGGGTTCCTTGAAGGAAGCAGTGTCCATACTTACAAGACTATGCTGCAGTCAGAGAAATGTCTACAGTGGCGAGATACCTGAGTTGGCCTTATATGTCCTAGGCTGGATCTACGAGTGGATGTACAGAGCTCAGGCTAATTTCCACTACTGCATTTGTTCCTTACACTTCTTTGACAGCCGTGCAAACATGCCTTCAGATGCCAATATCTCATTCTCTGAAGTGACTTATGCTCTAAAGTATCTAAGTCACTTTTAAAAATAGAGCTTGGCACCTTTGAAGATTTTGCCTGTGATCTCAGAAATAAGGCTGGAACAAAGAGACAGGAACAACAACAACAAGAGACCCACTGCAATCAGCACTTTGAATATACCAGATATAAGCATAAGACTCCCCAGAGTGAACTGGAAAAACAAAAAAGTATGTTGCATTGTATTGGCTAACCTCCTTATGGGATTTTCCCCAGAAATTTGTGATTTTGCACAGTAGGCAGAGGTTTTAGAGTCTCTCTCTCTCATCAAATTCATCCTTCAATTTCTAATATCGCATGCCACCAACTCTCAGTACTGCTGGTATAAGACGTAAGCAGGACATTTCAAATGCACAAAACTATGGCATATAAAGGTTGCACGCTATGGACTACCAGTGGAACAGAAAGAGGATTTGCACACTGAAGAAGTACATTAAATGAAACCACAGTCTCATCTGAATGTGGTGGTAACCCCTTTACAAAATCCAGAATAACATTCCAGCCTAGCAGGATCAAAAAAACGGAAAATGTGTAAAATGCTGATTTAGAACGAACATCTGTGTATAAAAAAATGCCCGTGTGTGTTACAAAAGAATGATACTAGAACAGCTTCTTAGAAACATCATCACGATGATTACAGAAGTAGGAAATAAGGTCAGTGACAGATAGGCTTTCTGATACAGGAGGTTGTTGCCCTCCATGTGTCTTACTCTAAATACAACACAGCTAGAAAAAGGCAGCTAGGTAATCAGAGATAGCAATGCTTTCTGACCTGGTAAATTAATTCTTCAGACTCAGGACTTCTTTTGGACAAACCTGTTTTATGAAGGGAGACACTGCATAGTAAAGCAGATGCAAATCAAATAGGTTCCCACTATTCTGCGACTAGCAGACACTTTTATAAAAGAATACATACACTTATAAAATTATGCTTGCTCAGTACTACTTCAGGTCTATCTCCATCCCTGCAAAAATCTCTCTCATCTGCCTTGTCAAGGGCCAGCAAAAAACCACAGAGAGCAAGGAGCCCCGTGGCTTCTAAGATGGAGACCTCTGATAGGAGATATGAAGGGAAGACAGAAGACTTGGTGTCTGTGATACAGAGCATAGCTAGAGAGCAATACAGCTTTAAAATAACAGTGGTTAGGACTCAGAAATTTGTCGTGAAAGTCCAGGCCTCCTTAGACATCCTAGTAAAACTAGTTCAGGGAGCAGAGGACAGTATTTTTGCCCATGAAGATCAGGCTGTGGAAACAGGGTAGCAGACAGTCTCTCACAGCAAGGAGCTGCAGGCTCTGAGAACCAAAGTGTTGGGCTTGGAAAGCAGATCCAGAAGATACAATATTCATAGTGGTGGAGTGCCTGAGGGGTCTGAAAAGGGAATCCTACAGAATTTGTGACAAAGCTACTTGGCAGCATTTTAAAACTCCCCTTAGATGCTGGCTTCGTGACAGAGGAAACCCACAGCACTCACTGGAGGAAGCCTGGTCTGGGAGAAGAACCTAAGGCCGTCATCACATATTTCTGTGATTCTCCACCAAAGAGAAGTGCTCAAAGCTGCCCAAGATCCAGGGAGAGCAAACAGGAGGTGAGCCTGCTCTTCCCGTAATGCTGCTTCTTGCTCTTTCCCATAAGGTAGTTTAAAAACACGATCTGGTTTCAACCAGTAAAACTGCCTGCCAAACTCAAGGAGCTGAGACATTTCATGAAATATCTTGCCATCCTCCCACGAGTAACCGAGGAAAAACCTACAGTTTTTCTACCTTAAGAAAGCAGAACCCTTTATACAATACAGTGAGTGGATGGGGCAAGTGCAGCAAGTCATTCCACTCTCTTCCTGGGCTGTGAATAAGTAAAAAGTGGCCTTCCCCTCCTACATGCCTGGCACATCTAATAAACGGCCTAAGATCATGGCACGAGCAATGGGACCGCATGGGGGCTGAGATTAATAGGCAAGATAATTGTCGTGCCATGGCATACCGAGGCACGGAGGGGAGTCCTGGCTCTCTCCTCCTCCAGAGACATGATTATCTTTTGATAACATGGCCTGCTGCAATTCCCTTTGGCATTTCAGTGGAACAAAGCTGTTTTGATCCATGGAAACTACCAAGCCCACTCAGAGCTGCATGTACTGTATGAGCACAACAGCCCAGCTTTGGCTTCATTATCCTTGCAAAAACAGTGCATTCTCCTGCCCTCTGTGTCTCCTGTGATAAGAACCTCCCCATGGCAGACCCACAGCTCCATCTGAGTCTATAGAAACAGCAGAGGATGCAAGCTAAGGGTTTTCCCCCACCTCAGGTATTAAGTTCAAGCCATTGGAATTTGTTTTCTCCTCTATGTTGGCTCAATGCCACAACAATTCCCTTGGAGCTAGTCCAGCATAACCGATTCATCTCTTCTTTACCTTTACCTTTTATTTTTCAAGATAGAATAACTGCAAAAGATTTCAGCTAAACAGGATTTTATTTCCTCTGCCTTTCTTGTACCTTTTCAAATGCCAGCCCTCCAGCCGTTCAATTTGCCCAGTCCCTTGACAATTTCCCACGGCAGTACAGTGCAGAGATGTGCCTTGGGAACTTGCACAAACAAGGGAAGAACAGCATCAGAACATCCATTATCTTTTGGATGTTTTCATAGCATTCAGAAAAAAGAGCAAAACAGACAGAAAAAATGACAGTAGCTAAAAGGAGTCATTCGAAGGGGTGGGGTGGGGAAGCAAGGTTGGCACCATAATAAAAGGAAACAGAATTTAGGGCCTAGTGGGTTCATGTGCTGAGAGAACTTTATAGCGAAAAGAGTGCAAAAGCTCTTTTGATTGTATCATTGTAATGGTACATGCAAGCTGCAATGTAGGGTATATTAAAACCTGCACTGAAGAGTGAATTTCACCCATGGCACAAAAAAATGTTGCTAGTAGGCTCCCATGTGAATGTAAGCCATAATATAAGTGCTGGAATTTGAACAAGAGGTCCGAATGTACAAGGTCACTTTGTGTTCTTCAGGACCAAGTATTTTGCTTTAGACGTTTGAAAGATTTCAGCAACTCAGGCCTGTGTCACAGATAAACCTAAATCTGTGTTCAGACTGGACTCAATTTGTACAAGCTGTGCTAATCACTGATGAGCTGCCTCACTTGCAACTAAGAGCAACACAAACTACCGCTGTCAGCCTACCAGCTTGGAAAACAAGTTCTCTATCCGGCTGTTATTTTTCCCATTAATGAAAGAGAAGGCTTCGATAGCAGAGGACTCCTTAATCTGGCAGACAAAGTCATTAACAAGATACAAGAGCTGGAAGCTGAAGTTAGACAGATTTTAACAGGAAATAAGCAGGTATCTTTTTCTTTTATTTAAACAGCAAGGCACATAACTCTTGGAACAGCTACCCTCGCAATGGGGTTTGTCATTTGAGGTCTTAAAATTAAGACTGTAATGATCCATATAGATCCACAGAAAAAGTCTTAGCTGTTCTGACCACCACCTGTAAGACCCTCTCTCCCTACCACTGCCTATCACTCTGCTGCCTTATCACCCCATGTCTTATATCAGTTGCATATTCAAGAAGTCAGGGAGAGTTCAGTTAGGTGAGCAATGCAAGATCAGTCCCCACTCTCCACACAATGTTTGTTAGGTGCTTTTCCTAAGGATAACCAGGCATTTTCACTTCATTCCTTCCAGTGTGCCAGTAGGCCCGTGCTGTCTGTTCCAGACGTAGGCCATTAATTATGCATACAATCCATAACCAAGACAGGCCAAATGTTCCTAAAAGGCCTGCCCATAACATCAGGACAATTAACCACAGAAAGCATAAGCAACAAATCCACCAGACAGCCTCATATGTCTGCACAGGAGCCTAAGTAAGGTGTTTCATTTTGTTTTTCTCAAGTATGCATGTACTAAGATGACAATGACTCCCAGATTTCCATGCACATTTGAAGACTTTTGCTCAGTGAGGGCAAAGTTCACCCTGTGCAGACAGGACGAGTGCTATAGCTACCTGCCACCAGAAACTGCCCAGAGGGGCCACATGGGAAATAAGTAGCACACAAATGATGCGGGAGGCCCTTCTCTGTGCACGGAGGGCGGGGGCAACGGGCACAAATTTCACCTTTCACCTTTTCTCTATTCTGTTTCAAAGAATGTGCAATAGATACCTGCTTACCTTCACACTGTGGGCTCTCTGGGAGGTGGTAAGTACCCACAAATACATCAGCGGCATAGAAAGCCTCATAGAAACAGTTCCCACAAAAATTAGCAGGCATTGGCCATCTACATCATGGAAACTGCTTTGGAAATAAAATTGCAAGCTCTGGATACAAATCAGCCTGATTTGGATTCCCTGCATATATGGCAATAAATCAAGATCAAGGTCCACCGGCATCAGCCAGCCTGGTGTAAAACCCACTCCTGAAAAAGCCGATATTAAAGGAGGAAGAGGGCAGCTGTGAGCTTCATTTCTCCATGCAAATCCAGAGACCTGCAGACTCCTGGCAAGCAGCCACTGAGTGCCATAATTGGGCAAAAATGAGGGTGGCCCTGTCAGAGTGTAATGCAATCAGAGCCCACACATTCAGCACCACAGAGGTGATACAGGACTGCTTTCTCCTGCTTCTTGCTGTTATCAACATTTCAGAGACCCTTAAGAGAAACACATCTCTAAGCACTGCTGTCCAGCCACCCTAATGAAGACACAGCAGGGAGTAGTGCATCTTATGCTCCAGTTTTGCATTAAGGATTAAAGAGCACAGGGAATAGTGGTAACCTCTTCCATGGCGTGTTATGTTTTATGTATTCCATGATTTACATATCACATCTCATTTCACCCCCCATTTCTGCCTCCCCCTTTCCTCCCCCCCCAGGGGTGATCATAAAGCTTTTCAGTTCTTTCCCCAAATACCCGGTGCTGCCTCTTTATGCAAAACTGGGACTACAATAGGCTAAAGCTCCTCTCAGTAACAGATGCTAAGAGAAATGGAGATGCTGATAAAGCTGAAGAGAAAACCTTGTTTAAATTAACTGCCGGCCCTGAGCTCATAGGGTTGAATTCTGATCTCTCCTACCTCAGTATGGGAGAGGAGTAACACCCTTCAGTGGATTTCCACATTGGTCCAAGTGAGACAAAAATCAGGTCCATATTAGTCAGCTTCAGAATTTTTTTCCCTTTTGCAGATGTATTTAAAATGCTCTGAAATATCAGCACATTACATCCCAAAAGACATGGATTTAGCTTACTCTGCTGGACCAGACATGCAGCTAGTATCAGCAAGGTTACATCAGTTTTCACTGGCTGAGAATCTAGCCCAGCTAGATTCTCTGCCCATCCTTTATGGCTTAAACATGCTGGATTCTCTTGCAATATCTTCCAACTCTGTGATTCACATACCCAGCCCATCACTGTGGTAGCCAAGTGCCTTCCCACAGCATTTGGAAGGTTAAGGCCTGAAAAAGATCTGGGAGAATAAGCTTCTTCACACCTTTCACAGTTTAACCTCTGAGGCACTGCCAGACACATTTTGCCCAAAGTTTATTTTCCTCTGTTTATTGCATTAAAGATATAACAGACCAAAGGGCAACTACCCTAGCTTAAGAAACTCATGTGGCTCCATGCATCCAGCCTTCTCCAGCAAAGCACTACTGACCTGAATTGGATTTCAGTATCCGTTTGAGCCCTTTGCTGAACAGAGTGCTTTGCTGTAGCAGGTCAGACTAATGGCTGCTCTTCTAGTGGGCTTTTTTAAAGTGCCACATGATTTTTCTTTCTGCCTTGTCAAATCTCAGTTCCCTGTGGGATGTAGATGACAGGTAAACCTGACCTTTTCCTGGATGTAGGCTGCTTCACTGCAGCATCTTCACTGTAAAGGTCTCTGTTTAAGCCCCACCCTGATGAAATACAAAGCAGAATGAAATAAAAGAGGTGCCTATGGCAAGTTTTTAAACATTCCTGCCTTAATAATTATCATATGATATGTTACTTTAGTGACCAGATATGCGGGTTCTGCACAGGCAACATCACCAAAACACAGCTAAATGAAATCTGTTAGCACGATGATTTCCCTGTTTAAAGGTGACAGCCTCTGAGCACATTCTCAAGAGGTTATATTCCATGAATAATGAAGCTGTCAGAGCTGCTTTGGGACTGATGACGGCTAGCCACCGTTTGTAAATATACAAACGTCTTCGACAAAGAACCCAGTATATATGCTACTGTACTTCATCTTTGCATTACTGTTGGTAAAATATTTGCATTAGCTAAATCCTGTATCCCTGTGGAGGAGCTGATTTTTCTATTTTCATCACATTCTAATGGGAAGAAAAGAATCAAAGCAATAGGAAAATTGAAGGATCCCGCTGCCACATTAGGCAGCAATATAAGCACATTTGAAATTTTCAAAGCCAGCTGTGGGATTTAGGCACAGAAGCCCCATGATGTACGGTGTTGCCCTGGTCAATCTTAAAAATCTCAGCCATGGATTATAAATATCCAGCCTGTTCAAAAAGAACTGGTATTTTTCTCAGATGCTTAAAATGTAGATGCTAATTAAGTGAAGATTAATAGAAACCTATTCCCCATGATTTATCTGAAAGCAGTTGTAAGGTGGAATATTGAAAGAGGACTCCATAAATAAAGCATCTATTTTAAGAACAAAGGGTGCATGTAAAGAGGAGATTAAGTTATTTTTATCTTTTATAATCAATACATTTAGGAAATACAGGGCTCAGTTAAAATGGAATGGAGATGAAAGGGGAATTTCAATAATCTCATTAAAAATGGAAGACATGAATGACTCCATTCTGCTTGCATCTGTACTACTGTACAGGCAGAGTTGCATTGGGTATGGGATCAAACACGCTGGGCCCAGACGACTTGAAACATGCCACTTATTTCACCATATTAATAGTTTGTTTCCTGCTACATAAATCTAACTGCAGCCCATGAACAAAGTAGAAAGCCACCTTGGAAGCCCACAGCCCAATCCTGTGAAGTGCTGAGCATCCTCTGTGCAGTGCTAAACATCCCAAGCTCCTAAAGTATTCAGTGCAAGTGGGAATAGCTGAGTGTATTGAACAATGCTTGGAAGATACTTGGCTCCTATAGACTTCACCGGGAATTACATGTGCTTAGAACCTGAGAAGCCACTTGGCACCATGTGTTAGCACTATACTGTGGACCTGATCCTGCCCTCTCCCTGAGAATACTGCCAAGTGTTTCATATTACCAGTCATAGTGCCTCACACGTTCTGACTACTCCCTGATGGAATAATTCTCCCCTCCCCTAAGACATCCCTGAAAGGTTTCTTCTAAAATGTAATGCAACTATGGCTGACAGCCCTGGGAATGTGTTTGTTTCAGTTTATTTACTGAATAGTGAATATGTTCTGTATTTTTTCCCCAGTGTTCCCCAAACTGCCCCCCAATGCTTGCTCTTTAGCAAAAACTTTACTGAAAATGGTTTTATTTTTCCATTATTAATCAAAGCCCAGAAAATCTGGCCCAAAGTGAAGAATCTCCATTTAAAAAAGCCTCCATTTGATCAGGAAATCATTTCTCATTGAAAACCAGGCTTTGAAAAAAAATTATCCAGCTCTAGATATCATTCACACTCTCTTTATTTGTGTCTGTTTCTTGTACGCTAGCCTCAAAGAGCAAAATTATGCCTTTCAGCCCATCTCTAGGAAAGGGATGGAATGCATATTGCACCAACCTGGCAGCAGCCCTGGAACACAGCATGACTCAAACACGCTGAGCTAAAACTCCCTCCTCCATCTCCTTTGGCAGGTAGTTATTTTCCTCTAGTCTGTGCCATCAGGATGTCATAACACTGGTCAGTGCGCTGGAGAAGCAAAGTCAAGATTTCAGCCCTTCCTGCATGCCTGGAAGAAAGGGATCAGAGGGATCTGATTCTATGAACAAGTGTGCAATCCAAATCACCCTCTGATCCTATGGGTACATTGCCATGGCACCATTTATCTGGACAACTGGTGATGGAGTCCGAGTTCCTGAACAGCAGAGCCAGGCCCACATTACCATGTTCTCATGTGAAAAAGCAACCCAGGCTTACCATGCCTCCACACCAGGGTCAGAGGGCTTTCTATGTGGGCTGGACTAAAACCCAAATAAAAACCTGCATGCAGTGCCAACAAACCATAATGGTCTAATCAGCATTTGTTCTTTTCCCTATCCTCACTCCCTGTATGTTTCATATAAGCTGGCAGCTCTGGGACTTTCTTTAAAATCTCTGCGAAGAACCATGTGGTCTCACGAGGCTGCAGAACTATGAATTCATAGAGGTTTCATGAAAAAGGACTTTGAACAGAATCAATCCTGCTGTGAGCAGCAATGCTGCCCAAATTGCTCACTTATTGACCGCCTCTAACAAAAGAGGAATCGACTGCTAACAACAGAAATGGACTTTTCTGGGGTTGATGGGACTGAAGGAGGCAGATATGGGATCAACAAGAATATTTGAGAACAGGTGTACATGGGAATGTCAGCCAAGCATAGCAAATGCCTCTAAATTATAGATAGTCCAGGACAGTCAGTTTGGTAATGGGTTACTGAGCACATGCCTACATGCCTCCCCTTCAAGGCATGCTTACAAGCATGGAAGTGCAGAGAGACATTATACAATAAATAAATTATAACCTTGACTCACAGCTAAGCTCTCAAGCTCTTTGGCTCTGTTGGGATTTTGACAGTGAACCACAGTTTCTTCTTATTAAATCTGTTTCTTACAGGCACCAACTGTGATCAGGGCTCTGATGTGTTAGGTGCTGTACAAATACAGTCAAGAATCCCTGCCTTGAAGAGCTTCCGCTCCAAGTAAGATAGGCCAAGGGAAGGGGAAAGAACAGAGCTTGAAACAAGTATCAGTGTAATGGCAGCAAACATCATGTTAGTTAGTAGACAAAGGTGAGGGAGAGTCAAGAAAAGATGTGCTTTTATGTAGCAAAACAAAGATGAGGGAAGAGAGCAGGGGCAAGGGACACACAACAGCATCCCCAGAGCTACTTCTGATTATGGTTACATTCAAGGATGTCTGCTAGCTCTGCCTGATGCATGGGGCACTACGTTGAATCTGGTAAGTTTCCTGGCTGTCCTACATTTGGGACAATGCAGAGTGGATTAAATATTGCCTTTGTTTTCTTTTAATGATGGCTAAGGCACTAGAAACCACTGCCCAAATCACAGACTGTCATGGCCAATATAAAGCAGAAGCTAAGCTCTGAGAGACTATGGGTTCCATGCAAACTGATTGAAAATGCGGAGGTTGAGAATCACTTGGTTTGCAGCAGTGGGTGTGCAAAGTAGAAAAGCTGAGAATAAAAACCCAGGGAAAAGCACCAGCAATGTGTCAATGAGAGAAAGCCAGGAAGGAATTTCCTCTAGGCCAAACACTGACTGGATAAGCAGGCTTGGAAAAGGTAAGCAAGTAAAGCAACTTGCTGCTCGTTCCCAGTGAGCTCAAGGAAGCAAGGCTACATGACATACAGGGTCACATACACACACACACACACACACACACACAAAAATACCAGACCATCATCAGCTTGTCTCCTCAAGGAAACAAGCTGGAAAGACATGCAAATAGGAAACGAGTGTGGGCCAAGACAAGCTGAACAGAAAAACCGCAGCACAGCCCAGCAGGAACCAGG
The DNA here is from genome assembly GCF_000455745.1 of Alligator sinensis. Lineage (NCBI taxonomy): Eukaryota > Metazoa > Chordata > Crocodylia > Alligatoridae > Alligator > Alligator sinensis. The sequence continues at coordinate 169,483 of NW_005842868.1, forward strand.
CCTTGTCCAGGGTCCTGAAGTCTGGTCCACTGATCCAGAGCAGGGTTTGGAAAGTCTT
>NW_005842868.1:169550-197580 GCF_000455745.1 Alligator sinensis
TCTCAACCTTTTTGGACCCAAGGCAACCCTCCCTCCACAACCTTTGTGAACTAGGTGGCACCCAATGACAAAAATAATTTATATATTACATTGCTTACCTCCTTGCAGAGGTGGTGGGCATTGGAATATGGGATCATTCAAGCAGGGACAAGCCTAAGCCTGTGTTTATCTGCTTAACTCCTCACAGGACCCTTCAAAAGATCTGGAGGCACCTTGGTTGACAATCACTGCCCTAGAGGAATCCACTCCTGAAAGACAGCCAGTGTGGCTGCATGAGCACATACCCTTCAGGCACCCCCATCTCAGGGGTGGGCAAAATGCGACCTGAAGGCCAGATTCAGCCTGCCAGGCCATTATATCTGGCCTGTGGAGCCCCTAGAAAATTTAGTAAATTAATATTTATTTGCCCTGGCTCCCTGTCAAAGCTGGCTGGAGCCGAGGCAGCAGGACCCAAAGGGAGCCCTCAGCAGGCTTGCAGGCTTGAGCAGCTGAGCCCCACCCAGGCCCAGCCAGTTCCCTGCTTTCCTGCCCCCACCCTGCTCCAGCACCACATGGCTGTGGCTCCTGGCTGCATCCCCAGACCCTGGAGCATGGGACTGTGCTGGTAAGGGTGTATATGTGTGTGTGTGTGTGTGTGCATGTGTCGGCAGGCACAGGGGCAGAGTATGTACGTGTGTGTGTCTCTCTGCAGGCACAGGGGCACCGTGTGTGTGTGTGTGTGTGTGTGTGTGTGTGTGTGTGTGCATGCATTCACAGTGAGTCCCACATACACACCCCTCCATACCGATGCACCCATGCCTCCCCTCGCACTGCCATACACAAACCCCAGCCACCCTCCCTACATACTCACCCACACCCCACTCACCCACAAACCTATACGCACCCCCCACAACATAAAAGAGTAAGACTTCATTTTAAGCTATTGTGCAGTCACCTCTGGGTACACTACACAAACATATGTAAATCAGGACAAAAATATTTTTTGAAATTAAATTAATGAATGCTGTAGGTGATCACTTTTTAGAATATAATTTAGTATTTTTCTGAGATGGCAAAACCCCTTGCTGAACAGAGTACTTGGTCAGGGGTTAGGGCATGGGACTTCTGGTCACAAGATGGCAACCAGGGGGCAGGGCACCTGCCTAGGGGCAGGGCTACCCATGCAGCCCTTGACAGATTGCCAAAACTCGGTAAGCAGCCCTCCACCCAAAATAATTGCACACCCCTGCCCTATCCTCAGACTGGAGCTATGTGAGGAAGTAACATATATGTATTTTATATTTTAACATGTGGAAAATCTGCATATCATGTGATGGTAAAATCACTGTCACCACTGCCTTGTCCTCTTATATTGTGCTTTGCATTAGCAAAGCTGAAAGCACTTTGCAAAGAAGGTTGTTGTTATTATGCCCATTTTACAGATTGGGCAGCTGACGTAGAGAGAAGGGAAGCAATAGTCCCAAGTTCATCTCTCTCCACACTAGTTGGAAACAACTATGAACAAGAATTGGGTTTAATGGCCATAAAAATTGCATATCAGTACATCGCTACACACTGCACATTGTGGCAAGTATATGAAAGCAACTTGCAAACCACAAGGAAAAAAGGAAATGGAAGAGGAATATCCACTATTGAGGCTTAAGAAAAAGCAAGAGAGCCCTTATATTTTTCCAATTTCATTTCAAATGCACCTTTCTGCCACCTGAGCACGTAAACTATGCCCAGGTAGCAACCCATAGCCTACAGCAAAATTTATGCACTCTGTGTTTGCAAATACATTGAAATGGAGCCACTTCCAGTGTAGAACAGAGGTTGTACGATCCTATGGGAAGCTACAAAATTAGTACCACTACATCCAAAGGAAGTTACATATAGGATTAAAAAAATATGACCAATTTTACATCAGTCAAGAATGTTAGGATGAGCATCTTAACCTCTGCAAGGGATGCAGTAGGACCTTGAACTACCATGAGTAAGAGGATATAAAGCATGATCACCATAATCTAAGAGAGACCCATGAAAATTTGGCACCAACTTTTTGAATTGTCATTGAACAAGGACTGTATTTTTTCCCTTGTTCAGGATGCTATGATTTCTAATGCAAGACTACTGCTTTCATCTTGAAAGAATTTCCACTCTGATTAGCTGCCTTTTCACTAACAAAAGAGGAAATAATTACAGAGAAACACATTTCTGTAATGAAAGGAGATTAACTCTCACCCTCTAACATACAAGACTGGAGCAAGCAGCAATTTTCAAGAACATGCATGCCATGAAACAAATACAAGAGTGAAATCCCCATTGCAAAAGAAATGGTTTAGAGACCCAGGAAGATAAGACATCTTAGCAACAATAATAAGATGCAACTTTTGTAGCTGTACAAAGATTGCAATGTAAGAAGGTTGCCCTACTGTATTTAAGCCAGCCAACTAATAAAAAGAAAGATCAAACTTTTGTCCATTTTGCTCATAGCAGAATGTTTGGAAAGAGTCCCCTGCTATTAATGAATTAAAATATTCATAATGCAGTCATTGTAATCAGCCTGTCATTTGCATTTCTGCACCCACCTAGTAACGTGCATCTTTCTTAGGATTTCCATGACAGGAGGTCTGGAGAACTGAGTTTGATCTCACTCTTTAAACTGAGGTCACACCACTGATTCTGGATGGAGTGTCTCTATAGTCGTGCTGTATATGGTGAAGAATGGGCCCAATTCTCATAATCATGGAAGTTTTGCCTCTGAACTCCAGTGGAGTAGTTTATGCCATAGGCCACCCTGTCTTGAGAAGATTTCTCATATTGCTTAAATGCCCAAAACTTGAAAACCATCCCATCTTAGGACTGATCTACTTTACTGCCCATGGGTTTCCATACTCTTAACACCAGAACTACTTGCCTGGGCCTGGCTTTTGAGTCTTTCTGGATATCTGTAAAGGAGAGCATGGACTTTGAGAAGTCCACTTTGCCATATGGGCTACCTACTTCACCAAGGTACTGGTAGGGAGAGGGCAGGAAGAGAGCAGACACAGCCTTCTTCTTCCTTGTGTCACCAATCCAACCTTTCTATATGGTCTGTACTTAATATTCTTCACAGGCCACTGCTTTTGATGTTGGTGCTGCCAAATCTTGTGGGATGCATTGGGGTGCTGCAGGACATCTCAGGAGATGATCCATGGTTTGCTTCTCCTGACAGAAACGTTGGTCGGTTACATAGAGGCCCCATGAGAAAGTTGCATCTTCTGAGACCCATTCTCAATCTGTTCCGGCTCCCCCACGTATGCCATTTATAGTTGGAGCCAGATGCTAACTCCTCACTGAGGGTAATTCCTTGCCAGCTCCATTTAACAGTGTTGTTGCCCATTTTTTCCCATTCTTTTTGCCAAAAGGCAGTTCTGGCTGATTCTTGTGATATGGCCAATGGTGTGGTATAGGACAAAAGCTATTTCCTGATGAGAGATGATGGTGCACTGGTTGATGTCACTTTAGCAGGTGGCATTCATCTGACTTGTACCTGCCAGTCAGTGTCCCTTGCTATTTTCTTCCTGGTGCAAGGTGGGGTTTTGCCAGATAGCATGTATAGGCAGGGAATAGGGGTGGGTTTTAGGCAGCCTGTTATAATTCTGCATGTATCATTTAGGGCAGTGTCACTATGTTTACTGTGACTTCAGCATCCCCAGATGGTGCAGGCATATTCAGCCACAGAGAAAAAAAGTGCTAAGACAGTAGCATGTAGGGTGGATGGATGGATGGATGTGCTCCCTACTTGGAAATTTCAAACTTACGCAGAACCTTGTTACACAGACAACACCAAGATACTATTACTCAATCCTGTGGAAGTATGTAGAGGTTGGGGGCTTCAATGCTCTCCCCACATCCCCCTGGGCAACACACTGTAGCTGGCACAGAGGGAGAAATTTGCAACAGGAGGAAACAAAGGTAATTCACTTCCCTTTCACGAGCAGAAAGAAAGCAAGAATCTGAATGTGCTTTGGGGTCAATCCCTGCTCCTCAGACACTGCAGCTATGCTTGTGACATCACCACCCCATCCTTACAGCTCATTCCTTTGGTTAAAGCTTGCTGGATTGGACCATAAATTCATTAATGTAGCCTAGGACAGATGCCTCAGATATGAAACAACTCCAGAACAGAGGGCAGCTATCTTAAAATTAAATGGCCTGCTTAAACAGGATCTGTCACAACTGAAAAATCTCTGACAGGTTTAAAAAACAAAAAATAAGAGAGTGAAACAAAAATAATAAAAAAGCTGTTAGTTGTTTTGCTTTGAACCTTGCAAACCTGGTTAGTCTTTGCTAGTGGAAAAGACCTACTTGGAGCTGGTGAGAAGATAGGATTCCTCTCCTAGGGGGAGTTTGGGATTTCAAAATGGGGTTTCTTCCCCAAACAGATCAACATTCATGGGACTAAATCCTCTGAAAAAGTTTCATTTTGATAGAAACATTTTGAATTTACCAGTTTTGCTCCTCCCTCCCCACCCCCCATTTAATTTTATGGCCTCACAGTGAAAATCAAATCCCTCCATCCTCTTAATATGTTTTATGGCAACTATTCATCAGCGAGTGACGGTGGATATTGCAGCTATTCTGCTGACTGGTGGTGCATTTTCTCTTGTGGCTGTAGAGACCAGTGTTGGACTTGCAGGTCCTGCCACAGTGGTCACAGGTATACATTGAGTTAGGGGCTGCTGTACTGACAGACTGTTTCCTGTGCTCACATGTGTTGCAATTCAAGTGACCATTTCTCATCATGATGTTGGACTCCATGACTGAGAAGGGAGCACCGTATGTAGCATTTTGATAATTTCCTGTACAAATCCAAGAATAGTCCTACAAAACATGTGGATTTAATCACATCTGCATTTTTCATGGGACAACTCCCTTCACCAGGAGGAACTATCTTTAATCTGTTCTAATCCTGGCTGTGGAAGTATGTCACTATATTTAAAGACCTGTCAAGCAGCCCCACAGCAATGCAAGCTGAGACCCTTGGGAAAAAAAGTGTTTCTTCTCTAACTGGCATGGTGCATTCCTCTCTCCTTTGCAAGAAGAGCAGATCCCAATGAGCTGTGGGTACTGAGGCTATGCTCTAGCCCTTGGTGACATAATAAGGAAATCAATACAAGTGCTGTGACCTCATGAAATAGACCTGGAAGGAATATTGAGCATGCAGATGGAAAGAATCAATAATGCACTATAAAAACAGGAGGACAATGAGGAAGGAGAATTTTTATTAAGGGAAAAAATGTTTTTTCAAACTGTTGTTTCAGTCAAATGCCCCTTGCACTCTCCACTTTAGAACTGTTCCTGTGAAATTAAATTCATTTAGAAAACATCTTTTGAAGCATGTTTCTTGGACTAAGCTCACTTATACAAGCTTCACATGGGTAAAAAAAAAAAAAAAAAATCTATCTACAAGGGGATTCAGAGTGAGCCACTCCCTCCCCACCCCCATGTCTATCAAGATCAAGAAGGAGCCTGAAAAACTGGAATAGCTATTGCATTCAAGACAGCAGCCAAGCAAAACACTTTCAGCTCAAAGATCTCTTCTTTAGAAAGAGGCCATCTCCCTCTGGCCCATCAAATCCAGTCCCCAGCAATTACACACTCAAAGAATTCTCAAAATCACAATTCCAAACCCTCAAATGAAATAGGTCCATGAAGAGCTGCAAGCAAGAATTTGTAAGCTTGAGTGAAAGACCCAGGTCCAGTGACTAGACTCTAACAGACTTGCGTTCTCCCTGGGTTGGACTTGGGAGGTGAAACGGAAGACACGGAGCAAGGGGTCAGGCTCGTCTGCTTTGGAACTACACAAAGCAGGATGTGGGCTGTGACAGGACATGACATTCAACAATCAAAAGAGAAACAGAAACCTTGCATGGATTATCAGACAGCTGAGAACAAACTTAAGGGAACAGGGAGTCTTAGCAAAGGTAAATCAATACGTCTCCCAGTGCAGACAGGTCTAAGTGCTGTGTACAGCGAGATCAAATCCACGTATAAAAATAGAGCTTTTGTATGTAGAACACAAACACCTGTCAATACAAATGTGATCATCTGTTACAGTCATGGGGTAAGTGGGTGATGGTATGAACTCACACCTGCCCATGACCTAGGTGTTTGATCCCTACTGTGCCAATGCTGGCACTGAGTTGCTCTTCATGCCATAATCTCTCTCTCTCTCTCTCTCTCTCTTTTTTTTTTTAAAGAGCCTTCCCACAGCAGGGTATACAAACTTCTGCACCATTTCCCCAAGGCAGTTTTATACACTTGCTTTATAAACTTCCAGGCTCCTTAATTGCTTCTTCTTGACTTAACTGCATTGGCCCAGATTATTCAATGGCACCAGAGCTCATCACATAAAATGTCTGGAACTTGGTGTCCCTGAACTCCCTTCCAGCAAATGGCAAAGAAGGGGCTGCACTGTGCTGTCAAATCAGAGTAGATGTCACATCTCAGCTAATAGCACTACATAATCCAAGGAGAGCACAGGGAAGAAACCGAGACCTTTATGTAGAAGAGATGACTTGCGTGTGCCTACAATTCCCTTGCACCCACTGAAAAGGCCTTCTATGAGCTACCAGGCACTGGGAGGGAGGGATAAACTAGAGGCTGGGTGTTATATAACTTTGTAGCCCCCCAGGTAACTGCAAACAGCATTAGGTCCTGAGCACTGGTCATCAAGAAGGCTTCCTAGAGCAGCTTTCAGGAAATTCCCTTGCAGCTAGAGGCAAGGGAAGGACATAGCTAGGGAGCTACAGAGAACGGGTACATGACCTGTGAGCATAATATTCTCTGTGAAATCTCTCAGCAGGAAAGGGCATACACTACTTCCCATCCTCCCTGAGCAGAATGATTCAGAGTCCCACCCAGGGTCCAAGGATAACTCTAACCTCACTGCCACATACCCGTGCCCTGAAGCCTCCTAGGGAGGAGGAAGAATATTTCCTGGTCCTAGAGGTAAATGACAAAAGGAAATAGGCATGACAGGATAATCTTCTTTAGCTCTGTAAAAAAAGGAACAGTTATTTCCATCTCCCCTTGATTTGTGCCTTCACAACCAAAGCACCAGCTTCCAAAATGACTCAGTCTTTGCTGCCTACAGCTTATGCACAGCTAGACAGTTTATTAGGGTGATTACAGTAGATGCCAAACTTTGAAGTGTAATGAAGTGCTTGCTCAGACTCCATCCCAAAAAGCAAAAAAGTTGTGTAATTCAGTGCCTTCATGTGAAATAAAGCCTGATGTCTCTGGAAAGCCGATTACCTTTCAATTCTGGAGGAGATGACCTTTGGCTGGCAGATAAAAACTTAAAAAAAACAAAATCAAACAAGTATTTGGCATTATAAATAGACCCTAAATGTGGAAACACTTCTTCTTCCACTGAAAGCTCTCTCATGCACCCTGCATTGCATTAAGTGCATGGTCAGCAAGAAGGGAAATAAATTACTCAGGACCAAGATTTTCAAAGCATTTTCACAGGGGTTAAACAACACAACAGGACATGTTCAGTATGACTTAGATGACTGTTGGACCCCTTTAAAAGGGTCATCAGTCCAAAGTCCCTTCCAAGGGCTGATCCAAGTTGCCGTAACTCATCTGAAGTTACTTGGATTTTTGCCAGCGCAGCAGATGGCTGGTGGAAACCAATCAAAGGTTCATTTTCATTTCCTCCCCCTGCTAGAGGAAGAGTACATCTTTGTTATGCCAGCCACAACATAAGGGAAGAATCAGGCCTCCACACCAGTGAAACAGAGCTAGAGATATATTGTCCCCTCAAACCTTTCAGCTATAATTACAGTACTTGCAACAGAAGCAGGTACAGCATTTCCAAGTGAAAGTGCTGTCAGGAGGTGTCAGCATCCCTCTAAGTCAACCAAAGCCTTTCCTGCGACATTGTACACACCCTGTTACTGCCACAGTGGATTTAATTCAAGATTTATCAGCAAACAGGAAGAGGTTCTCTCCAGTGAATGGCCTAGCAGCCCGTCAGAGGGAATGAAGTAACAATGTGCGTTCCCAAGAGTGGACCCCGCTGCAGTGGTTTTCAAAAACAGAGCATTCATAGATGTTAGGGTCGGAAGGGACCTCAATAGATCATCGAGTCTGACCCCCTGCATAAGCAGGAAAGAGATGTCCAATCTAAATCTGCTCTCTGCTAGCTTGTGGCCATTATTTCTTGTAACCCCCGGGGGCGCCTTGGTGAATAAATACTCACCAATTCCCTTCTGTGCCCCCGTGATGAACTTATAGGCAGCCACAAGGTCGCCTCTCAACCTTCTCTTGCGGAGGCTGAATAGATCCAGTTTCTCTAGTCTCTCCTCGTAGGGCTTGGTCTGTAGGACCTTAACCATACGAGTGGCCCTTCTCTGGACCCTCTCCAGGTTATCCGCATCCCTCTTGAAGTGCGGCGCCCAGAATTGCACGCAGTACTCCAACTGCGGTCTGACCAGCACCCAATAGAGGGGAAGTATCACCTCCTTGGACCTATTCGTCATGCATCTGCTGATGCACAATAAAGTGCCATTGGCTTTTTTGATGGCTTCGTCACACTGACGACTCATGTTCATCTTGGAGTCCACTAGGACTCCAAGATCCCTTTCCACTTCCGTGCCACCCAGCAGGTCATTCCCTAGGCTGTAGGTGTGCTGGACATTTTTCCTCCCTAGGTGCAGCACTTTGCATTTCTCCTTGTTGAACTGCATTCTGTTGTTTTCTGCCCACTTGTCCAACCTGTCCAGATCTGCTTGCAGCTGTTCCCAGCCCTCCAGCGTGTCCACATCTCCCCATAGCTTTGTGTCATCTGCAAACTTGGACAGAGTACATTTCACTCCCTCGTCCAAGTCACTGATGAAGACATTAAAGAGTATCGGTCCAAGGACCGAACCTGTGGGACCCCACTGCCCACACCCTTCCAGGTCGAAACCGACCCATCCACCACGACTGTCTGGGTGCGACCCTCCAGCCAATTCCCCACCCACCGGACTGTGGGTGGCCTAGAAAGCATTTCAGTTCACTTTTCAAAATCAGTTGAGCCACTGATCTTTCTGGGTACTACTCCGACTTCGGCTGTTGCTCTACTGCAAGGTTCAGTTCTGGGCATCTCCCAGCAGTGGGACTTACACTAGTAAGCAAGCAAACACAATAAGCTTCCTCAGTTAGAGGAAGAAAGATTGAAGGCCTGAGAGAACATGGCAAGAAGCACTGTAATAGCTCAAAACTGGTTGGAAAGATTGTTTTGGTAGGGGGTGGGGAGAAAAGAAACCTTGAAGAGCAGAAAACGTGCATTAGAACTGGTCAGGAATGTGACCCAAAACTTGAAAAATTATCACTTGTCAAAAGTAGAATGAAAAGCATCCATGAAGAAGGAGGGGTCAGTTTACCAAATTTCTCAATCCAAGGTTTTAAAACTAATTTCAAATTTGCAAGAACAGCATGTTTATTATTTTCAGAAGGAAAAAAAAAATTCTTCTGGTTCAAAACAGCTTTTTGATTTGACATCTAAGCTGAACCATACAGTTTGGAAACACAGCAAAAGGGATCCAAGCAAGATGTTCTAATAAACCTAAACCAATTATTTAATATTTGTCTCTTGTAAACATTTGAAAGTTTCATCAAAATTTGAGGCCTGAAAAACACTCAAAACCTTAAAAGTGTTCATGGGATGGGAAACCAATTTTTTGCCTGGCTCTAAACATCAGTGCTGGCTCTATGGTATTTCTTGAATGGTAGTTTTAATAGTGGTTGAGTTCTCGCACCATAGAGCTCAGTTCTGCACTGGCACCGCTGTAAGCATCAGCAAAGACACTAATAATCAAAGAAGCCCTGCAGGACCACACATCCCATCTGTCCCTAGCGGTCTAGAGCAAAACACAATGGCTATGGAAGCATGGAGGAAGCTTGTGCACTGGGTGTGTTGTACCCAAATGGCATCCATTGCCAAAGCTGTCAATCTGGCCTCTGTCACAAGCTCCAAATTCACACAGGACTGTACCACAAGCCAGAGACGACCCAGCGGGCGTTTGTTTTTTCCCTGTTCCCCACACCACCCAGATTAATCTGAGTGCATCCTGATTAAAGATGCATTTCTGTTACCATTTCCCTGAATGCTTTCAGGCTGCAGGCAGAGGCATCAATTATTCTCCCAGCCCAAGTTTCCGCTCCACAGAATTAATGTCTCCTGAGCTTTCACTTGAAGTTGCTAATGTGCGCAGGTTGTATGATGTGTGTGCCGACACAGAAAGCAGAATTGCTTTGTTGGATGGGTTCAATGAAAAAGGATGCTGTGTCACACTGCTGCAGTGCAATCCCATGGGGCTCCTCCATGGGTCTGTCTACATTGCAGTCAGACATGCAAATGCAACACAGCCATCCCAACACAAGCTTTAATTTAGCTTGCTCAGACAGCCCAGACTTGAGCATGTAAGCGCATAGACCAGAGCCCTGGTACGTTGCACAGTCAACCCTGAAAAGCCTGCATCTTAGTTGTCATTGCTACCCGTGCAAGCTTGAGTCAACCGTAGGCATCTCTACCCCTTCTGCAGCTGCACTCATTTGCTCTGTAGACACACCTTAATATAGTGGTTCTCAATCTTTTTTTAGACTCAAGGCACCCCTCAGAAAATGCTAGCTCTCAGCTATCACTTTTTTTTTTTTTTTAAACGGTCCAAAAAAGTTAAAAATAAAAATAGGACAATTCTTCTGTTGCAAAGAACGCAGAAAGACCACAACAGATCAGAATGTTTCTGACATTGTGGATTTTTGTAATCTCTGGGCTTGTTTTATTAATCACATATAGGCATTTACACATCTAACAGTGCTAATATTGAACCTCCCTGCAACCTGGTTGAGAATCACTGCCCTAAAGGCCCAAGAACCTGAAACATCACTCAGTCAGCTGGGGGCAGGACAAGCCACCAAGAGTGCATCCCCTACCCCAAAAGGCAAGGTCTGCACTCCAGTCCTCAATCCTGCTAATTAACATTGATAATGAGCTGAAGCTTCCTTAGCCTGACAAAGGGTTTTTGAACCTGAAAGCTTGCTTAATAACTATTCTCCAACCATTTGGGTTGGTCTAATAAAAGATATCAAATTCATCCAAGGAACCTTGTCTGCCTATGTCCTTAGACCAACACGGCTACAACCCAAACCCTTGGTAAACCTAGCACACTTTCCCCTCATGTTTGCCTATGTTTGTTCTTCATCATGTAGTTCAAAATTTGTAAGGTGTCTGTGCAATCTGGTTTGTTGCCACCTGTAAACACAGCTGGAAAAGACTTATCCCAAAAAAGGGGGAGAGGAAAAACTAGGTTCTTTCTGTAGGATCCAATGTTAGCAATGAAATAGGGAACAATGCAGAAACTTTGGATAGATAAGAAAATTCACTGCATTTTTGACACCACTGAGGCAGCAGCATGGAAAAATAGTTCTGTGCTAAAGCTTCAAAAGATGTCCAAATCACTTTCTCAAAGTATCCTGGGTTAGATTGGGAAAAAAAAAGGTCAATGGATTTAGGCCAAGACACTTGGGTGCATTAGAAGTTTACCTAGGGTCCCTATCAATCCTTTCATATCTTGAGTCAAGAGCAATCCCCACCTAGTTTACAAAGAGAATTGCTAAAATGTATTCCCGTGAATAAACATTTACAGAATTAGGTTCCAAGAATGACCTATGCAAGGCAAAGATGTCACTTTACAAAGGTTGAATGGAAAGAAAGAAGAACAATACAGTAAAACCCTTAACGTTCTTACCTCTTGGTAACGTTCTTACTTAAGGTGCATTAGTACCTTGTAAAGCAGGTGTCACCCCTTCCAAAAATCAGAATACACAGAAGTGCACATAGTTGCCACATGACTCAAATCTGTGCTCTGTTCAAAGAGCAGCTACAGGATTTAAATGAAATAAAGTATAACCATGGAAACATAGATTATCTTCTTCCTTCAGCCAACTAGGGTATCAGAACACAGAGCCTTGAGGGTGTAGGAGGATGTATTGCAATCAAAGACAACAATTTCCAAATAAAGAGATGATTTATTCAGTGAGAGTGACAAAGACAGAGCCATCAGATGGAAGTGATTATGGAAAAAAGGGATTGAGCAGTTGTGTATGCACAGGCAGAATTATGAGGTAATAGATCTTGCACATAAGGGAATGCTAGAAAATAGATTCCTAGGGTTAATGACAAACATTGTAGAGCTAAAAAAATTCTGTAGTCACCGATAGTTTTAAAAATGCATGCATGTATAATCACCACACTTGTGCACACAACTTAGATTCACAGTTGTGAGCTAAAGCTATCTAAAGAACAGGTGCAAGTGTCCAGGGAATGATATGTCAATGGTTTAGGTATACAAGTATGTCTCTAGTTCACCTGCACAAGTGCTGCAATTTCAGGAAAATGAATGAGTAAACATATCTAGCCACTTGTATATAAATTTACTTATTTATGTATGTAATCATCTTGGGATCACAGCAGCTTATGGAGACCACTGACCAAGTCCAAGGGTATTTCTACATCAGTTCTTAGGGTTGCTAAACCTAAAAAACCTCAACTAACCAGTATCCAATGACCCCTCCTTCCCTGGAGGAATCTCACCTTCTGGTCATTGCCCATTCTGGCTTGTTTCTTGAGCAGAGCCATTTTAGAAACCAGTCTGCTCACTGCTCATTTCTCATTCCATCTTTGGCTCTAACTGCAGGCATTCGAGACAGGAAGTTGGGAGTAGAGAAGGCCCCAAATTCAGGAACAGCAAGTTGGTGTGACACTGCTGGTAGATTTCCAGAGCTTGTGGCCCAAGTTGCCTTGGTGAGATCCAGATGTGCCACAGATAGGGGCAGGCTTGATGTCAGGCCACGACATTCACTGACCGGCTGTGGCCAGTGTTGAACCTAGAGGCTCTCAGGTGGTTGGCAGGTACAGGCTTGAGTGTGACGCTGTGGTTGACCCTATTCAACCAGTGTATATATAGCCCTCGAGTAAATTGTAAAAAAAAAAAAAAGGTTTTATGGAGAGGTATTAGTGAGGGAACAAAACCAATGGAAGGAGGTGGTTCAAAGATGCAGGTGGAAGGAAAAAAAACCCCAAGGAGGAAGTGGATTTGATTGCTGGGATTTAGCCATAAAAAGCAATTAGAACCAAGAGTAGGAATGCCAAGATTTAAGTAACAGCACTGCAGATAAAAATTTAAAGTATCTTGAAGTCTGGCAAGTGGGAGAATTGGACAGATGAAACACTGAATAAAGCAAGCAAGAACATATTCAGAGAGAGCTGATATTCACAATGGAAGATAAACTGTTCCAGTAAATAAAGTTGTTTTAACAACCTCCCCACAAAAACCTAAAAATGCAGGCAGCGGGCAAGTTGTGAAGCAAAAAGCATAACCCACTTAAAACAGCAACAGCATTAAGGAACATAGGTTGTAATTATTTTGCATCTGTCTCTACCCAAGAGCAATGAGATCAGATTTCCAAAGGGAAGGGGTAGGGGGAGGTGAAGGAGGAAAGGGGAAATATGAAGGCTACTAATTTCATATTAGACAGCATCAGGCTAAGCTCATGGACAAGTGGGAATGCTTAGTAAGTACACAACAAAAGGATTAGCTGTTTTTAGGAAGGAAACAATGCCTGGAGTCATGTTCTCTGTAGAACTCAGTCAAGGGAAGATACTTCCATAAGGCCCTTGGTCCTGCTAAGCACCCAAAGCAGGTCTGCCTTGCCCTTCTCACATCTGAGTCAGAAGGAGATCCTGGCTAGATGAAGAGACTTCTGGTAGAGAAAACTAATAATTTGTGTGCCAAAGTTGAGAAGCACCCACACACTTCTGAGCACCACTGATGACTGGTTCAGTAGTCAGACTCAGGGGCTGATTTTTCAGAGAGCTCCGTTGCATTTAAGCACTTACAATGGAGCAAGGATGTCAGATGGGCTAGATGGGAGCTTCAAGTTCGCAAAAATACTTGAACACGTGCTTAATTATTTGTCAGAAGAGAAATCATGGAATAGATTTTAGAAAAAAAATTCTTTATCCCAGAGGAAGGAATGCTACCCAGTATGTAACTCTCCCCAATCCATGAGTAAGTGCTCCTCTCCGTTTGGGTGTTTGTCACACATGGTCTTCCATATTTAGGCCTTGGCGAGCCAAGAACTTGGATTTGATGTCAAGATGAAGACCATGATGGGAGCTCTTCCATAGCACAAGTGTTTGTGTGACTTTTGCCTCACAAACTTAACCCAGTTTCAAAATCAGTATGTTCCCAAGATTGAAGAGCAAATCCCAAACATGGGCAGACAACTTAGAGACCTGAGCAAACTGCTGCAACCTCAAACTGGTCTGGGGCAGCACTGCACTAAAAAAAATGAGTTTATCTCCTCCTTCACCCCTGCTGCAGGAAGGGGAACTCTAACCAGCCAGACAAGAAATGTCCAAAGTTTAACGGGGGCCTAGGAGCCGTGCATCTGCAGTAAAGAATATCCTAGAAGAATAAGAATATCCTCATGACTCATCCGCTTTTGAGTTCCCCATCTCCTGCTTGAAGGATAAAGACTGATGACTGAGATGGAGAAATTATCTTGCAACTCACACATGCAGAAATCTATTGATGAAAGCCATCTTATTTATTCAGTGGCTATACTGCATCACTGTTTATCACGACCAGAGAGGGCTGTAGGCAAATGAAATGATCAACGTCATGTGCCAGGGTAAAGAAAACCTACCAAGTTGTACTTGTAAATTATCCTCGGGATACAAAGTTGCCTGAATGTGTGGGCCCTATTAAAGTTAACTGTATCTTAAGAGTGGCTCATTAGAAGCCTTATTTAAGGGTCCTCCAGCTTGCAGAGCTGGAGGGTGGATCGGTTACCTGTAGGCACATTATTTGTGCAGCCAGAGTCCATGGTACACTTACTTTTGTACATGTTGGAACTTGGTTCCGCAGGTGTCAAGAAGCCAATGAAAGGTGTTCCTGAGAAGTATTCAATACTCTTTTGGATAAAGGTCACCTCCTCATTTGGCAAGTCTCCACACAGTTTCTTTGGCTCCAAGGCAGAGACTGACTGCGTGTATAGTACCTAGGGCAACATTGCCACTTATCTTGTAGAGTGCCAAGATTGTACTGTGGCAGGCACTGTACAGTTCCATTGCCATTGGAGTCTCTAGGCACCAGTGCAGTAGAGATAATGAGTGCTGACCCCAAGAAGCTGTACATAAATATTTTCTGGATTGATGGTATGTTAACGTCACACACCAGAGTTACCAGCAGGGTAGAGGCCTTTTTGCACAAGATCCAAGTGAGAAACCATCTGCCATCATCGATTCAGAGAAGCAAGGCAGCCTGGCAAACCCAGAACTGCTGACCTTTTGTTTTGCATTTTAATAACCAAGATGAAAATTCAATCTCCAAATTGTCAGCTTCAGCAAAATACAAACTGTAACTGCTGCCAGGATGAGGGGTTACAGCAGCACAGTAGTTCAATCATCTCACACACACACTCCTCTGCTCTTTGATCTGCTGTTCTAAAGGTCTCCTATTTACATTCACCTCTAGCTCACAAAGTCACCTGAAAGGTTTTGTTTTGTAGCACTGGGGACAAGTCCAAGCCCAACAGGACTCTCCTCCTGACTTCAATGGTAAGGGATTAAAATTCAGGAGAAAGCCAAGATATCTGGACTCTCACAAAGGGCACATCCCTTGATTAGTCATGCTTCCCTTTCTGCAACAAAAAAAACCTACAAGACAGAATGCTTTGTAATATGTGACCTGGGTATTAATGTTAGATGATGATACAGCAAATAGAGAACAAGTGACCAAAAGAAAAAGAAAAAAAACAAGCTGTTTTTCTGCTTACATCTGACCAGTTGCAAATGACTGCTAATTCTCATGTGCCCCTCATTAGCAAGCAGCACCTGTGTGTTGCTAGATGTGGCCTCTGAAGCACTTCTGATCCCAAAAGCTACCGACATATTTTCTCCCTGTGCCCCACCCATGCTTTGTTAAATCAGAAGGTACTACAGACACTTTGTGCTCTCATGGAATGCAAATGAAGGCAGGTGAGAAGAAATGAAAGTAACTTCAAACCTGAGAAAGGACTAAACATCACCACCTGTGCTCTAAAGCAAATGCATGGAACATATTATTATCTCTTCCTTAACTTGTGAATTAAAGGGCACTAGTGTGTGTGTGTGTTGGGGGGGGGGAGAGAATGGGACTGATATATGCTCACAACAGTTTTTAGTATGGGATCCTAATTCACCATAAATAAGGGCCAAATTTTCACATGTACGCAAGACTTGAGAACCTACATCACGTAAGCACCATGACAACTGCATTTGATCCAAAGCTCATACATGCATCTTTATGTGTACCCAGCTTGTAGTTGGGATTTGTACAGGACCCTTCCACCAAGTCTTCATGATGCTTCCATGGTTTAATGGCTTGGCTCTACTGGAAAGGTTAAGGCCTGTTGTTTATCACTGGTACAAATCATTGAGAGATGCAGCATTGATAAGATACAGGAAGGTTTACCAGTGTCCTTCAAGCTTACTCTCAGTAGAAGACAATGGTAAAAGCACAAGCTACATAACAGCCTCCACCCTTCAATACAGACTGCCAAACTGCAGCAGGGTGAACTGCAAGTCTGAACTGTGCCAATGCAGACAGACCTGAAAGACACAGTGTTTCATAGGCCTACAGCTCACCAGAACTTAGGGGTCCACCCTGAAAGACCCCTCATTCAGTGCCAGTTTCCAATTATTATTTGGAATACAACTTTGGCCAAGAATACCAAGCAAGGAATGGAGTGAGCAGAAAAAAAAACAAGTAACTAGTACTCTCCTCAATTTATTGAAATTTGGGAAACAACCAAAAACCCCTCTAGTTTATTTTGTACCCAAAAGTATACATAGGTCCATATGGGCACATTCTGATCTCCATGGCAGAGATCTAAATTTATACCTAATTTTAAATTATAGATTTTATCATATAATATATATTTTATCATTTCCAAGCACTGATCAATGGGTTTTTTTGTGGACTTCATCTAGAACATATGAAATGTCAAATTCAGACATGTTGGATACAGCTGACGGGATGCTACTTTGTAGAGCAGCAAGGAAGGAGTGGGGGGGCAGGGAGAAGCGAGCAGATGTGTAGTGACCCTCGTGTCACAGAGATAAATGTATCCAGCTTCAGGAGGGGAAGGACAAAAGAAAGTGATTAGTATTCAGTGGAGAAGGCTAAACCCAGGTGTTTGCAACCAAGAGGCAGACACTTTCCCTTCCCAGATATAGGGGAAAGAAGGGAGAAGAATAATGCAGGGAGGAAAAATCAGCTATGTTTCAAGTCTCTCAACTGCTGTAGAAGAGGCTAAAGATTCAACACACAATTTAGTCTCACAGATTAACCGCTTTGACATTTCAGCCACTTCATGCACTCTCACCAGCCTCACTGCAGCTGAGTATCTCCGCACAAATCGCTGCCTAGGAAACAAGAGGGATTCCCCAAGATCAAAAGGATATGGAAACCATGCAGTGGCTGGCCCAAACTAAAACATTTTCATCCCCAAATTAAAGCAATTGGTAGGAAGAGGAAGAAATAAATCTCAGCTACCCGAGAGGGATGCTCTCTCTTAGATGGCCATTAAAATGATCAACAAGCAATTTTTCTGAATAGACGTTTATCATGTGAGCCCGTCATGGGAGAGAATTGTCTTTTGCTAGTTATGCATTTGCAGCATCTGTTTTAAGAAATGGAGCCACATGTCAGACTATCATCTTACTTGCCTTTAAGAATACATTTAACCAGAGGAGGACTCCACCTAGGACAGCAGATCATGCACCACTGTCGCTTTGCTGGACTGGAGTTTAACCACATATGCGTCACTATGCATAAAGGTGCCCAGGTTTTCTGGCTGTTCAAAATCTGGACAGGTTTGGCAATTTTGAAAGGAAATCCTGCTGGAATAAGGCAAATATATTCTAGCTTTGTAAACAGGACTGCTAAATAGGTGAAGGGTTGCACTGATCCCAAGTGGCTTACCTTCTTAGAGCATCTTCTAGCCTTCGTTTTCCCAGTATCTGCAACGATCAATCTCCTCTCCTGTTCCTTTCCAATCAGCTAATCGGAGGAGCCTTTTCTACCCATCTCTCCGATTTGACAGGTCAGCTATAGCAATCCCTTCACCACGCCTGCTTGCTATTCCACTTTTCAGCTGCTTGATCTTCCCTAGATACACACTCGGAGAAGAATTAGGGCTGCCCCACACACACAGCAAGGGGGAGCAGCTTTATTTCCACCCACCCTCGCGACAGGAGCATTAAAATTAGATTCAAAGCCTGCATGACGTTTGAGAGGAAGGAGTGTGCTCCACAATATCTTTAATGACAAAAGGACAACTCCCTGTGCATGTCGAGCTCCCTCTACTGGCAGATGACCCGACAGCAGGACAGGAGTTGAGATGCTGCAATCTTTCACCTGCTTTCTCCTGCTGCAGTGGAGGGAAGTGATGCAATGAGCCTATTTTATTACCATTTTTTAAAATCCATCTAATTACATTCTTGCACCTCAGTTTAGCAGGAGTTTGGTCTGCCTTTTATTTTTTTGGGGGGTGGTGAAAGAAAATATTCCCATTAGTGAATTCAGAGGGTGAACAGTCTGCGATGGGGAATGATGAAAGGCCTCTGACCTGAGTAACTAGACAGGACGCAGTGCTAGGAATCGGTTTCAGGAAGAATCCTGCATTAGCCAGGGGAAGGTATAGGGTAGGTTAAAGTTCCTTTCCAGCCTCTCTTTCAAAGGTTTCAAACTAGCTTGGTTTCCCATTTTACTTATGAACACCCAACTTCCTAACTTCCAAGTCAGGATTTTTTCTCTTTACCATAAGAGGGCCGAGTCCTATTTACATTTATTAGTGGACAAGGAAAGGAGTATCTTTACTTGGAGAGCCAAGGAGCTCCCCACAGAAAAGACGCTAGGGAACTGAGTTGCCGCAAGATTTCAGAAGCAACATTTATAACCTGGCTGCAGTATCAGCAAGAGGATTTCACAATATAATGTGCTGTGTTCTAGAAAAGCTCTCTAAGCAGCCGCAGCTGGTTGTATACTAGTTATGAGCCAAGCATGCTGCCTCTAAAGCAGAGGAACCTCTGTGACTTTTGCTACAAGGTCACATATTACTGCTTACATAGCAATATCAGCTCACTGCATGCATGCATGTATGCAAGTATGACAGCCTGCTCCAGCAGGTGCATAGCAGTGTGCACCTGCATTTCTGAGAGCAAGCACTATGCCTTGGAAGGGCACATGCGTCACTGCCACTTCATTAGGTTACAGGGACTCAGAGGCAGGCACTGATGCTTAAAACCTTAAGATGAGGCGGAGGCAAAGAAAAACTTCCCCATCCAAATAGCCCTGTTTGATGGGCAAATTCAGATCTGAAGGAGGTTGTCTAGTATAAGCAAAAGTGACCTTCCACTTCTGGTTGGACATCAATCCCTGCAGTACAGTTTCCCCATCACTTCCTAATGTCATTCTATTGAAGGTTACTGCACTGCACTACCCGAGTATCAAGAGGTTCAACAAATTTGTCCTCACAATGCTCCAGTGGGATAAGGCAGATGGCAGGGGGAATTGATGCAAAAAGATGGCCGAGTGACTTACCCAAGCACAGATAGGGAGTATGGGGCACAGCAGAGCAATCATGAGGTCTGTGTCTCCCAAGTGCCAGGTTAATGCTCTATTACTCACAAAGCCATTCTTCCTCCATCCTGCCCAGCCATGGCTCCATTTCCTTAAGCCAGTGATTCTCAATCAGGGTGCTGTGGCACCCTGGGGTGCCTTGAGATCCTTTCAGGGTGCTACACCATGTTCACTCTGTGAATCATGTTTGCATGCCTAACAAGATAAAACCAGATATTTCAGATAGGAATCCACAGTGTTAAAAGTCTACTGACTTGTTTTGGGCTGAGTTCTTTGCAACAAAATAATTGCTCTCTTATTTTTCTAGAGTCAATAACCGAGTGAAAACTAAGAGTTGGCATTTTTTCAGAGGAGCGCCTCAAATCTATTGAGAGGTGATTTGAGTCTGAAGAGGTGGATAACCTGTGCTTTATGTACGCTCCTAGACTGTTGAATAACATTGCTGAAAAATCATTAAAAGTAGCTGCCACACTGGATGCCGGCAATCACTGGAGTCACTGCATATTTTATCACCTCAGTAGGAGTTGTTGTAATACCAAGGTGGAAGACAGGGAGCCTGCTTGGAAAGCCTTACTCCAATGGTAGACAAGGTTCTTTGGGTGAATCTGATATCTTTTATTAGACCAACTTAATAGCTGGAAAACAATTATTAAGCAAGCTTTTGGGTTCAAAAACCTTTAGTCAGGCCAAGGAAGTTTCTGCAGTTGGTGTGTGCTCTTCCTGGATGGAATGACAAGTAAAGAAGCCAGCGGCTGGGCTGGTATGCATACAAGACAGGTAATCAGTGAAAATGTAGATCGAGGAGTCAATGGGTGAGAGACAGGCTGGGTGGTGGGGAGAGAAGAGATGGGGGGGGGGGGTGAGTAGTGCAGAGATACCTGGGGAGTCAGATGTCAGGCAGGTTATAATGTGTCGTGAATTCAATGTCTAGATTTAGTCCATGATTTTTAGTATCCAGGAGGTTGATGGACTAAATATAGACATTGGATTCATGACACATCATAACCTGCCTGACATCTGACTCCCCAGGTATCTCTCCACTATTCATCCCCCTTCTCTCCCCCGCCCGCCTGTCTCTCCCCCATTGACTCCTCAATCTACATTTTCACTGACTACCTGTCTTGTATGCATACCAGCCCAGCCTCTGGCTTCTTTACTTGTCATTCCATTCAGGAAGAGCACACACCACCTGCAGAAACTTCCTTGGCCTGACTAAAGGTTTTTGAACCCAAAAGCTTGCTTAATAATTGTTTTCCAACTATTTAAGTTGGTCTAATAAAATATATCAGATTCACCCAAAGAACCTTGTTTGCCTTACTCCAGTGGATACAATCATCGCACATGACCAAGGCCCAGTCTCAAAACAACGCATGTTTCCTGTGCTAGATGCATGCTGGTCTGTATTTGTGTCTCTACCCCATACTCCTAGTTCTCCTAAGGTTAACTTCCCACTCTGTGATGGCTCAGTGATGTTTTTCAGAAATACCAATCTGTGACAGTTCTACTGAATACCAGCAAACCCTGTAAGTTTGGGGCAAGGAGGAGGGGAACGTGGATATACCAACCAAGTTGTTTGAGAGTTAGGATGAAGTGTCAGAGGTGGGGTTTAAAAGTATGAGCCTTTTCCTGTTTGCAGTTGCAACCCCACTGATAGAGGGAAAGTTCTCCAAACAATGCAGAGGACAGAAACAACTAGAAGTTTTCCAGTGTAAGTCCATTTACTATAAAAGTGCCAGCCTAGATGCATTTTCACTTGCACCTTTTACAATTTCAGTACATCAGTACCTGCCTTTCATTTTATAAACTAAAATTTTACTTAAGATACAGCTTCAAGAATAATAATAATAATAAAAAAAAAAAAAAGCAAGATGGAGTGAATGATCAGCTCTTGGTAGCTCATTGGTTTCTTTCTGGATATTTTTCATAAAGCAAATTCAAAACTCCACGAAGTAGGAAACTCAACTTTCTTTAAACTGCTCTTGAAAAACAAAGTTCTCTGTATCCATAGAGTTTGACATCTGCAAAACAGTTTAGTTAAAGATGCCATTAATGGGAGCAGTTTTAAATAAGCAAAGTTACCTGGCAACTAACAAGATAATATCTGCTGGCATTGCTAATTACATTTGGAAACAGCAATTACAGAATTCTGGGATCCTCAGAGCCTTAAACTAGATTTACCCATGATTGAGGTCACAATTAAATCTTCACTCCATCTCCTCTTACATACCACCTCCTGTATTGTTTATATTCTGCACAATTAAAAAAAAACAAACCAAAAAACAAAAAAACCTAGGAGCATTAGACCTGATGCCACACACGGCAAAGGAAATGCACAAGACATAATCTGTCTTGCAATTACATACAAAACCAGCTGAGGATCAGGCATAAATTGGCCTAACTCCAGGAGATGGCTCATAGCATCTACTCATAAAGGAGACTGGCCACCTGTGCTCACCACCTAAACCCACACAAGGACTTGTAGTATCGGTTGTTATAAATGGCAGACTAGAAACTCCCCACACCAGGAAACTGGGTTAAAACAGATCACTTACTGCAGACTATTCAGAAGAGTTTGTTGCTTTAAGGGTTTGCTTGATACACCTTTAAAAAGATAAAATTTGGATACTTTAAAGCAAAGGCAACTTTATGAATATCTTTGCAAATAAAAGTTGCATTTGTAACAAAATCATGGAAAAATGATCTTGCAGCTTCTAAGTTATCAGAAGCACCTGACCCTAATGGACCAGTGTGCATAATACAGAAGCTAGAGGGTTTACAAGAAGTCATACTGCTTTCTGAAACAACCTGGTTATTAAAGCCTCTGTTAACAGAAGAGTGTTTCATAGTACAAGGAAAGCCTCGCCATTCACAGATTCGCGGTTTCGAATATTCGAACCCACGCTCTCTCCCCATGCTCCCATACCGCGCCCCCCCACAGTGTCTGCAGGAGCGCCGCACTTGCTGCTACCGTGCTCCCGACGTATTAGTGGATTTCACCATTTACGGGGATCTTTGGAACAAATCCCCTGCAAATGACGAGGGTCTCCCGTAATATATATGTAACCGATTCTCATGCCCTAGAACAGTGGTTCTCAACCTTTTTTTTATACCAGGACCCATTTGTAAGCACTGATGACCAGTCCTGACCCAGTGACTCTCACTCTCTACCTGCTGCCCCCCATCCCCAGGCCAGGGTGGGTGTGTGACAGGCATGGCCCCCCCAAGCTAGCCCACAAGGGAAAAGCCATGGTTTCCCATGTTTTCCTTTAACAGAGAATCCATTTTTAAAGATTGTTCATGACCCTTTCATATAATTTTTGTGACCTGCTTTTGGGTTGCAACCCACGGCTTGAGAAACACTGCCTTAGCATGTTAAATTACATCTGTAGGTGAGCCTTAATTGCCTGTACCCAAGAACTTGTTCATGGAGACCAGAATAGCCTAGGGTCTTCTTAGTACAACATTAGTTTGCAGAGTCAGAGATGAGTGTGGCAGCCCATCTAAAGGAGGATTGGCATATTAAAGTCCCTGCCATTATTATTACTAATAATAATTAGACTAGCAATACTACTAATTTTTTTAATTATTTTTTCAGCTCACTGTACTTTTTATTTTTAAAGTGGATCTTTCCCTGAAAGGTGAAACTTCACCCTAAGTCCCTTCAGATCGAGTATTTCAATATGCCTGCTGTTAAACTGGGGACAGTACCTTTATCCTCCAAGTTAAAAAGTAGATTGCCTTATAGCCTGATTTTAGGGATTACTAAGCATCCATATTTGTCAGTGACATAATAGGAAATGGCATGTACTTAATTCTACAAAAAAACCCTCAGTTATTTACATCTGACTCGGTTAGATAGAAAACAGACAGAACTGCAAGGCTGAAAGCCTTGCCAGTAGCGCCCCCACCCCACAGCTCCTTTTTAGACCAAGGATATTTCATTTCTGTCAGTTGATGACAGCTAGAGCAGTCCTGCACAGGAAGAGGATCAGTCTCCCAGGTGGAAAGGTTCATAGCCATTTAGGCATCTACTTGTTATCTAACCTGACTGTGATGCATCTGCTTAACTACTATCAATGCTGAGTGCATACACGCACACAAAGAACATCTCTACACAAAGAAAATCTCAGTATTTGCTCTTACCAGCTTTCCATTCTTCTGGAATTGCACAATCCCCAGGTAAGCAGGTAATACACCTCTGCCCCACACACATACAGGGTTCTCTGTGGTATGGCTGGTCCAAGCTGTATTCATCCCATTTTCATTCCTGAGGCAAGAGCTGGCACTGTTTGGCAGGGGGTTCCCTTCTAAGCCTTCCATGAAGGACACTGGCCTGGGAATGCTGTCAGGCAACTCATGATCAGCAGGGTCTTCTAGTTTCTAGATGCAATAGAAAAAGATGAGGAATTTAAAAAGGAACTTGAAAACATTAACTTGTACCACTGCAAAAATTCCCTAAATATAGGGAAATTAAATGCTAGCAGAGAGATCCTATAGAGAAAGCAAGGAGGACTGCAGTATAAGATTGGGAAGCCAACTGTGCCATTTCAGGAATTCAGAAAGAGTATGGTGGGCACATCAGAGTGTAAATCATAGGAGCACAAGCAGTGTTGGAGGGGACACAGGGTATAAAGTTGCATCATACACTGCACTCCCTACAGCAAACTACTTAGGCAGTATCAGACTCTCACCCACTTATGCATCACCTCTATATATTTGCTCCCCTTTGAGCCACATGGAGCATAAAAGAATCCAGACTTGCATAATTCATGCCCAGAAGAAATAAGGATGCAATAAGATTGAAATGAAAGTAGGTCACTTGCCCACTTTTTGACACCTTCTCCCAGAGCCTCAGAGAGATTAGGAGAATTTAACCTCCTGTGTATGCCCCCAGTTTATTTCAGGTGTCAAGACAAATGTGAAAGCCTAACTCTCCCGTGATATCTCAGTGCTTCTCCAACTCCTCACCCAGACAAACCCTCAA
Source organism: Alligator sinensis (assembly GCF_000455745.1). Taxonomy (NCBI): domain Eukaryota; kingdom Metazoa; phylum Chordata; order Crocodylia; family Alligatoridae; genus Alligator; species Alligator sinensis. Next base: position 194,241 of record NW_005842868.1, read on the forward strand.
CCTGCATCAGTTTCTTTCCTTAAAACTGCCTGAATCATTTCCAGAACAAGCAAGTTGGCAGGCTACAGCCTTGCGTGGATCACTGTAGCTGTTTGAGAAGAACTGGCTTCATGCCCATCCCTCAAAACATGTCTTTCAAAATGTTTTTTTTTCTTTAATAAAAGCAGAAAGTAATTTAAAAGAAACAACAAATTCAAATTCCCCACCAGATCTTTTTTCCATCTGCTATTAGCAAAAGGTAAATTGAAGGTGTGAAGATACCCACACTTCCCTTTTGAGAAAGAAAGAGAGAGAGACTTTTCTTCTATTCCATTCTAGATAACAGTAAAAGTTGTTCAAGAAAGTGACTCCTCCCCCCTTTTCCCAATTTCTTATATTTCTCCCCAGAGGGTGGAAAACTTAAAAAAAAAAAAAAATCTATTTTTGCTAAGAACTATGCTTTTAATTGCAACAACACAAAAATCTTCCAAGTTTTTCATTTAATTGCTCACAAAACCATTTGAAGAGATTGACATCTTCCAACAAAGCCTTTTAGCTGAAGAGTCACCATCTAAGCCCATAGCTCCTCAATTTCTGCTGGTCCAAGATAGAAGTCAGGACGGAGTCACCGTGGTAGAGATAACTGGTAATATATTTGCCATTTGTTATCAGGTTTCCAAATGAAGCTGCCCTGTTCATTTTGGTATTTTTACTCAATAGGAAGGAAGGAACAGGGCATGCTCTTTTTAAAGAGGTAGCATATTAAATATGAAGATCAAGATGTACACAAGTTGGGCTGGAGTTATGCTTAGGGTTCTGCTAACAACATTAATAAGCAGTCACCAAGTCTGCTGACATGTATGTTGACACCAGCACCCTTAAAGAATAACAGATTGATTATGTTGAGTTAAGGGAGTTTCCTGTACCTCAAAGCCTCCAGTTTCTTCCAAGATCACGTGGAGTAGGCGTATGTATTCAGTGGCTGCTTTGAGTGTGTCAACTTTACTAGGCTTCCGGTCTTTCGGTATCAATGGCACAATCATCTTCAGCTTTGAAAAACCACTGTTCAAGTTTCTGATCTGCCAGACACACACAGACATGAAAGATGAGATTGTATAACCTTCAGTCCATCAGCTGCAGCACACCACCAAGTGGTGAAAGAGGCACATTTTAATACAGCTCATTTTCAAATGGACAGAAAAAAAAAGTTACAGGTGGATACACAGCACATTAATAAAAGATACTGGTCACCTAAATGGAACTTTAATGTAAATGGCTTACAGTGATTAATAGCAGCTGTAATGGCCACCTAACAACCAAACAATTAAGGACTTAGAGCCTCTTTCACATCTTCTTCCAAGGTGCTTATGACCATCTGTTATACATGCACTCAAGTCTGTAATAGGCTTATAACATCCATTAGTCCTTTGTAAATCTAACTGGAATAGGAAGTGCACCCGAATACCTTGGGACTGCATTTCTGCCCACCCCTTCTGATCCAGGGGCAAGATGGAAGGGTTATATGAGCTGGTGCTTATAAACATGGGGACATCTTCATCAAGTAAATGAGAACACGGAGGATAGGAGGGCTAATTGCAAATGCTCAGAGACAAGAAATATGCATTAGGAATAAGAAGCACGTGTCCAAGCCCTGGTCAGATCTCCACAGCTCACACTGTAAAAGCTTTAAACCTGCTGAATACTTAGGTCATGATCCTGTGGATATTTTCACTCCAGTAACTTGACCCATCTGAATCGTGTCTCTGAATCATAGGTGCTCAACTGCAGGATACAAGCCCAACAGAGGGCCAAGAACTCAGGCCTGTTTGACTGCATTATTAATAATTAATTATGTCACAGTATTAGGAAGACATTGCTTACAATGTACACCACAGCGGTGTTTATTTTGCCATGTAAACAGCCAGACATGTACAAGTATTTCAATGTTGTCCCCATCTCTCAGCCTGCCATTATTTTACTCTCTCCTGCAAAGTGCATTGTGCATTTAACTTCAACAAGGTTTGCTCTCTCACCTTAGTTTTCAAGTCTTCCGCTGCCCAGCTACTGTTGCTGTGAATTTTGAATTCCCTAATTTTTCTGGTTTATAGCAAAGCGGTCATATCTTGTGTTATGAGCGGTGTGCTTTGCACTAAAACTGCAGCGTTATTCTAAACTGCAATGAGACATGAGAGTCAAAAAGAACTCCTTACCTCTCTCTTGCAAAGAGAGCAAGTGAGGTAGATGTCTGGCTACTACCCAGCACCTGGCCACTGCTGTGTTTGGATAGGTTATCTAGAACACAAGATTATTAATTCCTAGTTTACTGATAAGAGTTGCTTTCCCCCAGGTTATTAATGAACTCTGAGAACCCTCTCAGGAGAACTGGCACAGGACACACTGTTACTCATGATGAGCACTCTTCTGTACCTGCCGCAGATGCAGAGCTCTCGTTTGCAGAGAGAGTATTTCCATAACTAAAACCTACACTACAAATCCAAGTCAGGTGCCGGTAGAAAGAGAAAGGGCAGCCCTGATGGGGGGGAAAAATCATTCCAAGAGGTGAGACCAATGAAACCCCCCCACATCTTAAGCCAGCGCTTCTCAGCTTTTTTAGCCTCAAGACACTCATCCTGAGCCTTGAGGTACCCCTCCTTGGACTCAGCCAATTCCAGCTCTTTGTTTTCACTCTTTTTTTTTTTTTTACTTCGGAAAAAATAAATAGGAGCAATCTACCTGCTGCAAAGAGTTCAAAAAGCCCCAGCAAATCAGAAAGGGTTTTAAGACCACGGATACAAAACCTCTGGGTTTCTCTTGTGAACGGTGTGTGCAAAGTGGTGCTCCCTGCAAAGATCTCAAGGCAGCCCGGTTGAGACTCCCTCTTCAAAGCACAGATTCATTTCTTCTAGGGCTGGAGGGTTTATACCAGCGTGACCCAGCCTCGCCACGGCACTCAGGTCCAAGCGTCACCTTACAAACTAGCGGCCATCATAGAGGACAGTTTGGGCGTCCTCTATCGATATGAAACCAGACACTTTTATGCCTAAAGGTTTCATATGAAGAAAGGACAGAAGCAGAAAACCAGGGTGCCCTCTACGACAGCCTCCCTTGGCACTTTTCCGAGCCAGGGCTACCTCCTGGTCCTATGCAGCCCGCTGAGAAGCGAGCCGCGTACAGACGTGCCCGTGCGGGTGCCCATTTACGCGCCCTGCTCTGGGGAGGCGAAGGCGGGCAGGGGAGCAGAGCCGGGGCCCTTGCCCCTCCCTTACCCGCTCTCTCTCCTTGGCGTTGGCCGCCTGCCGCCTCTCCAGCACCTCCTCCAGCCTCTCGGTGGACAGGTAGCGGCCCGAGGGCTGCCTCCTCA
>NW_005842868.1:197847-210817 GCF_000455745.1 Alligator sinensis
GAGGCTCGTTCAGTCTGGACAGGAGCGGGCTGGGAGGGGATTTCATAGCAGCTTTCTACTCCCCGCAGGGGAGACCGGACACCCTCATGTCCTCTGTGAGAGGACCTAAAGGCGTCGGGTTTCGTATGGAGTAGCAGGAAGCCGGGATGCCCTCTATGACAGCCACCCTAGGCATCTTTCTGAGCCAGGGCTGCACCTTGGTTACACCCAGCCCGCTGAGAAATGAGCCCCATACAGAAGTGCCCATGTAGGAGGCTCCATGCTCTGGGGAGATAAAGGCCGGTAGGAAAATCTGCCTGGTGGGAATCTTGCCCTTGGATGCAGAAGGGCGAGGAGGAGAGAGAAGAGGACCCCGGGTGTCCCCTGGTATCTCCCATCCTTTCCCGGCACCTCGCCTCCAGCAGCAGGGTTGGCCCCCTCCCTTACGCTGTCTCTCTCCTTGGTGGCTGGGCCCAATGCCATTATGCCCTCTATTTGAAGAGGAAAAATAGAGGACATAAAGGCATCGGGTTTCATATCAGTAGAGGACAGAGTAGCAGAAACCCAGAATGTCCTCTACAATGGCCACTCTAGTGATGACAGGTAACAAGGAGCCCTGGTCTCAAGCTGCAGCAAGGGAAGATGAGGTTAGATATTGGGAATAATTTTCTCACTCGGAGGGTGGTGAAGCACTGGAACAGGTTACCCATGGAGGTGGTGGGAGCTCCATCCTTAGAGGTTTTTAAGATCCAGCTAGACAAAGCCTTGGCTGGGCTGATCAAGTTGAGGCTGGTCCTGTTTTGCACAGGGGGTTGAATTAGATGTGACCTCCAGAGGTCCCTGCCAACCTTCATTTTCTATGAAATCCTAGAAAAGCAGGTCTGGAAGGAACCTCTTCTAAGCCAACCCTCTGCTTAACACCCCTTTATTCCGATACCTTGTGGGGCTAGACGCATTGCAGGCTTATAGTGCTTAGGCACTCTCAGACTACAGATACTGTATTGCATTTGTCTTGCGATAAACCATATGATCCCAGGACAAATCAATACATTGCAGTCACTCACACACTCATAGCTGTTGTCCTGGGATAAATCCTAGAAAGGTTCATGAGGTAAGAAGTACTGACAGTTTTACCCAGGACACCACAAAGTATATCTGAAGGGTTATCCCAGGATTGCATCATTGAATCGATGGCCAGAAAGCAGCAGTGAATTCAGGCTCTCACTACACCTGGATCAGAAGAGCAATGGGTGTACAGGCCATGAGGCACATTTAAGAGCCCGAGATGGAAGTTCATGGCTGTCCCTTGTACGTTCGGTGTCGTTCAGGTATGTTGAGACATGCAAGAATAAGTCCATGTTTGTGATGTATGACTGCGAAAGTAGCATTGCAGGCATGGTTGGATTTTTTTTCCCCCTGGAGAGCTCATTAAGCCCGAGGTAAATGGGAATCATTTAATAAAGGAGAGAAGCCGGGCTCTCAACAGATGAGATGCAGAGTGCTTCATGGGGTGACACCAGGTCACACAGGAAATCACAGCCTGTTTTGGATTACTAGAATTAGAGCCATATGAAATAAATGGTGCTTGAAAGCATTCACAGGCTGGAAAGATTTTGAAGCAGAACTTTGGGAGATAACTATCCTTCTGGTGCAGCTCCACAGTCTCAAATGCTCTGGGAAGATTGACACACTTCAAGTGTGAGTCTACATGCATTTAATTGATTAGTATCTAATGTATTGTGTTGCTTGGGTAGAAGAGCCCATTATAATTATGCACGCTCACCCATAGATTGTAGCTTGTTCATTCCGGCAGTGAGGCCATGTACCTTGTGATTCAATGGGAGCAGGTCTGAGCTGGGGACAGTCACTGTTGGAACCAAATCTAAACTTAAATCCGGGAAATGAAATGCCAAGTCTCTGTGTGCTCTAAAAATGGTTGTGTATTGATCAATCAGGTTCTCCCCATATTATTTAATTATTACATTCAGAATGACATGGTAAAGCACTGGACAGGTAGACACAGCTCTCCTTGTTCTGCCACTGCATTTTGACAAGCCATGTCTAAGCTCTGTGCTTCAGTTTCCCCATTTATAAAGTTGGAGTCACACCTTTGCTGGGAAATGGCAAGGCATATGTGTTTGTAGATTCTCAGCAATAGAAGAGTGCAATATTTCATAGTTACATTTCCACTGAATGTAATGTAATGCTTTGGGGAGTTCTGATATTGAGAGCTCTGGCAATAGAAACCCTTGCAGTTCTGGCAACAGGATTGCAAATATGCTCATGCTGTTGTTTCTATGCATTCATTTTTAACATGCCCTATCTAGAACAGTTCCTACGCCAGCAAGCCAGACATCCCCTGGGCAAGCATCTTCAGCTCAGAACTCACACCTGAGCCAAAACTCTGGATCCATGCCATGCTCCTGAGACTTTAGGGAGGTTCACGTCCAAGCCCAAACTTGGTGGCATTAGCTCATCTCTGTAGCAAGCTTCCTTCCAGTCTGTTTTACCCTAAATGTGTCCTAACAATATCCCAGCATGCCCAGATGGATGCACTGATGTAACTGCACTGTACATTTTTTCAGCGTCCCCTTTTGAATCAGGGCAAAAATACTGCTCCCTTATCTGAGCACTTCTGATATGCGGGTTGGAGAAACCTGTTCCTTTTCTGTAGAAAGCAGCCCCTTCCAAATATGTTTACTCAGATTGTCATGTCTTTGGGACAGAGACCATCTCTTTGGTCTGTGTTGGTATGGGGCCTAGCACAACATGACCCTGGTCCATCACTTGGGCACTCCGATACAAATAATTAGTAATGATAGCGTAAACATCACACTTCATCCTTTTTTCATGCCCTTTTGGATTGCTTTGATGGTGTATTACCTAGTGCAGTTTTCACACTGTCCTGTATTGTTTAGATTCTGATCTCATTTATGCTGAGGTAAAGTTATTCCAGTTATTTTCAGTTTCTCCAGATTCATGCCAGTCTAAAAGCTCAGAATCTGGCCCTTCATTAGGGAAATAGTCACTGCTTGGCCATCTAAGTACAGCTTCATCTAAAGTTACAGTACAATGATTGAGTTGGTCTTACTCTGTTCTCAGGCTGACACTATTTCATCATGAGAAAATGTGGTTTGACATCATGACAGTTCATTAAAAAGACTTATTGCTGCTTGCTGCTACTAATTTAGGTTTTTGCATGATCTGTGGGTTGAAAGTTTTATGAAGCATAACCTACATGTTAAAGCATTTATGCCCTTAATACTGTACAGACATTAGGGACAGATTTTTGTAGGTCTTCAGGACACATCAGCTCCTATAGAGAGACCTGAGCTGACCTATTTGGGGAATCTGAGTATTGGTGATGGAGAGGATGGCTTTTTTTGCTGCAACAGCAGCAATGTAACACTTGATGTCGCTATTTTACCTTCTCATTTTCTACATAGTCTTCCCATCTTTTTTCTCTGCAGTGACTTGAGGAGGCAACATGAAACCAAAACTACCATCATTGAAAGATTTAAAAGAGAATTCTTAACTAAGCCATGGTGTTATAAAAATGCTATAGTTTGGAGAAAATGTGTGCTACTCTATAATCCTTAAACCACTGCAAATTACTTATACATGGACTAACTTCCAGGGCAGCAAAGCAGTCAAAATTCAGGGTCTATAAAAGTTTGCATTCAGTTGCTATCAGAATGATCTTTCTGCATTAATGCCTTCCTGGCTGGCTTACATAATTCACAGTCAAGGAATAGCACTGTATGCCTGTGTTTGACTTGCAAAGTAATATGCAAAGTTTCTTTAAGAAGGTTCCACAATCAAAGCTAACCTTTGGAGTGAGGTAATTGGATGAAATTCTTGTGTATCAGAAATGAAATGCCTTTTAACTCTTAGGTAACCTAAGTTAGTGGCTGGTTTAAGAACAGAACTCAGGAGTCTGCTCCAGCTCCTGTGGTCCAAACAGCAAACCGTCCCACCTATATGCTTTCTATTCATAATTGTAAATGACTGTCAGGTACTTTACAGGAGACTAAGAAAGCATATTAACAGAATTAGTTCATATTGGTAATGGATTGAATGACAGCTAAGGAGAACTGGAAGGAAGGAAGGAAGGCCCAATCCAACGGTCTGTTCTCTTGTAGTGAATGGGAGCTGAATTTTGCTTGAGTGAGACCTGTGGAGCTTAACTCACCGTGAGCCCTTCATTCAGAAAACCATGAGATCTGTCCTCCTGACATAGAAGCCTCCCATCTTAATAGATTTAATTTTGACACGAGTCCTGCTCTCGCTGTGAATCATCTATTTTCTGTTACAACTTGTCAGTGTGCATTGAAAGGCCTGACCACATCATGGCAAAGGCTAATGCTGCCTTTTTTTACTTTTTGCTTGATGTCATCCTTGACTAGGAAAGAAACATGAGGACAGTTTTGCAAATGATGGTGACAAGAGGAGCTTACATTATCAGATTTTAGAGGACTCAGCACTTGGATCCTTTGACAAACATTTCAGGGTGAGCTGTATCACATGGAGACTTGGCCCTTGGCATAGGGACTTGGTAACACTACAGGCAGCAAGTGTTTGGCTGCTCTTGGCAGTGCAGTCCCATGTGGACTATTTAAAGAGCTTGACTACCTGTCCTTTTATATCCTCTGCCTTGCAGCTTGATAATCAAAGATGAAGGTAGAGTCCCCTAGAGAAGGAACATGAGCCTGCACTGGGTATCATGTGGTAGTTTTAGTTGTTGTGTTTGCACTTCTGGGACTGGCCCATTTATTAGCTCACTGAAACTCTCCTTGGCCTCCTTAACAGGGTTATGCTCTGTGTAGGATAGAAACTGGCTATCACAATACATGATCTTGACAGGAAGCGCTGTTTTGGTGGAAGTACAGGCCATGCCACAGATTCATGGAAGCAGGTTCCAGCAACGAAGAGTGGAGAGAGAATTCCTGTAGAGTGAAATTTTCTGTTTCCTGGATCAATGCAAATGGCATGAAGTTATAACTCCTCTGAGAAAGGTGGGAGGGTAAAATAACTTGTATAATCCAGGGCAAGGAAAGACTGTGCTCTGTGAAGTCCATGGAAGAGCTATTGAGGCTGGGGAGGGCAAAGAACACCTTGGGGCTGGGCGTGGAGTTCCACGCTGGGGGAAGTGAGTTACAAGCACAAATCCTTTCTCAGAAGGAAACTGTGCACCAGGAAGAATAGTGCATAGGTGGGGAGATGAACCTAGTGATACTGGAGAAGAAGGAATCTGCAACAGGGCAGGTGATAGCCTTGTATGGCTCTTACTTCAAGGTAGCAGGTATGACTACCTTGGTAGATGGAAAGCTGTTTTCATCTGATAACTGTCAAGGGCGAGTTCTTAGTAGCCATGAAACCTTGTGATAACAAATCATAACCACAGCTGAAACTAGAATGACAGCTGCAGCAGAGAAACCAGGGACCAAAGGGTCATGGGGGCTGAACTTTCATCTCACTCTTTCAGGTGGGCCTTGCAAATGAGGGGTAAGGAGCTTTGAGGGAAGTTTGACCTGCTGTTGTCAGAGCTGTACTTGTTCAGTGCTTAAATACAGAACTTAACTCTTCAGGGCTGTTCACTAACACAAGCATCACTAAAGATGCACTGAATTGAACTGATTCGTGTTTTGCTTAAAGGTAGCATTGAAGGGCATGCCCTAAAGGTGGAGTTAGCCAAGCCACTTGAGTGAAGATGGAATACAAACTGTGTTGCTATTTTATCTCAACCTAGGATTAAAGAACCCATGTCTCTTTCCACTTTATTTAGCAATGGTTAGAATGCAACAAGCCCTGACATAATGGAAAAGCATGCAAAGGCCCTAAGAAACAGCTAGAATCCATCATTCCTCTGGTCACAGGAGCTAAAGAGGGTAGAGGTGCAGGAATTAGTTTCTACACGCCCTTCTGCAGACTAGCCTCATGACTGGGAAAGCTTCTGACATACTGGAAACTAGGCCCTACCCTCTGCACTAGGAACTGGATTCAACACCAGCTGAAGTCATTGGGAATCTCCCCATTGCCTTCAATCAACTCTGCCTCTGGATCCTGAGGGAGAAAAGAGGTTGGCGACTTTCTTTTCATAGTTTCATAGCTGCAGACTCTTGCAGGAACTGCAACCACCGTTTTGTGGGAAATGCCCCAGTTGTGAAGCAGGCTCTCATGTTACATCAGCAAGTACTGTTGGTATTGCAGCATTGCCCAGAATTACATTTTGGGAAAATGCTGCCATGGAGGCATGACAACAAAATTCAAACAAAAGGGCTTGGTTTTTCTTTCTTACCATTTTTGTTTTTTATAAAATTCAAGTAACTCCAACATTTGGCAGTTGAAAAAGGGACCGTTCCGACTATGTGGATTTATCTTGCTTTGTTGTCCCCTTCATTATAAGATTTTTGTCAAATGAACATTGTTCAAACAGCCAGCTGCTCTGTAAGGGAAGTTTTGACTAGCTCTGTTTACGGGAGGATGTTCATGAAGATATCTCGACCTTAGCGATGCCTCCTTTCACTCAAAAATCCTGCTTTGTTGTCAGTGATATCGTATTTGGGTTTTAGTTCTATGAGAACAGGATCACAGTGGTTTCCAAATAACTTTATTTTGGCTGTGTTACTGGGAGCCTGTCAAATCCTACAGAGAAGCAAAGCAAGGTCAAAGTTAGTATGTGAACTGCAGCTCTGTCCATGGGAAAATGTTGCAAGTGACCCAGGAAGTGGCAGTCGTGCCTTCATCCAGTTCATGTTGAGCCAACACTGCTCACTGTCAGAAGTACTAAGTCACAGGTGGTGTCTTTTTTTGTCTTATGTATATAACTAGAGTGCTGACCATCCAATCACTAACCAGAGGAAGCCCCTGCTTTGTGTGTATAAGGGTGTGAACCTAGGTATAATCAGGACTTTGCCTGAATTTTCCCTGCTCCTTTCAAATAGGGGGTAGTGATCTTGCTACCTGTCTTGCATGCTCTATCTCTGCTAGCACATTTCTCAAGGTGGTGGGGCAGAGGCCAGTTGGTGCCTTCTTGCCAAAGGTGTTAATAATGTTTCTACAGTGTATTGTATTGAGAAAAAAGCAGACTCTTTCTTGAATCAACTCAGAAACTCCCATGTCTGACACAGTATATCTGTTCAAGTGAACTGGAGTTCACAAAAGCTCGTGCGTTCTATATATCTTATTTAGTTGGTCTATAAGGTGCATATCTAACCTGCCTTCTGGATGAGGCAGGTTTGAACCCCTCAGCCAGTAGATACAGGCCCTTTCTGAAAAGGAGAACCCCAGCTCACAGGTTTTTCTCTCCCCTGTTGGTTTTACACCATAACTCATTCATTTCCAGCAGCTACTCCTAATCTACCGTAATGGAATCCGTCTCATGGATTTTTCCCCCTTCAACCTGCTGCCCATCTCTTACCATCAACAATTTTTACACGCTGCCCTTTCGGAGACAGGGAACTCTGCAGCCTAGCCTTTTTGACTGACATCTGTGCTTAACCCACTTTGCACCTGTATAGATTCACAGATTGTTAGGGGCCTCACAAGATCATTGGGTCCACCCGCCTGCACTAGGCAGGAAGGACAACTGGCATCAGGTGACCCCAGCAAGGTGACCATCCTGTCTCCTCTTGAAGATTTCCAGGGTAGGTGGTTGGACCACCTCTGGAGGAAGCTTATTCCATAGTCTGGACACCCTGACTGTAAATAAGTTTTTCCTAGTGTTAAGGCTGAAATGTTCTTCCAGGAGTTTGTGGCCATTACTCCTGGTCTTCACTGGGTGTGCCCTGGTGAACAGCTGTTTGCCGAGCCCTGGATGTATTCCCCTGATACAGCGGTAAGGTGCTACCAAGTCCCCTGTCAGCCTTCTCTTTTTTTTTAGGCTGAAGAGACCCAAGTCCCTCAGCCTTTCCTCGTATGGCTTGCCTTGCAAGTCTCTGATCATACAGGTTTCCCTGGACTCTCTCAAGCTTTAGCACATCCTTGTTAAAGTGCAGTGCTCAGAACTGGACACAGTCCTCCAGCTGTGGTCTCACCAATGCTGAGTAAAACGGAAGAATCACTTCCTTGATTTTGCCTGAGACCCATCAGTTGATGCATGCCAAAGTATTGTTTGCCCTGCTGGCTACAGCATTGTACTGCTGGCTCGTGTTCATATTATGGTCTGTTATTACCCCTAGGTCCCTTTCAGTCATGGTGCTGGTCAGTTTAGCGCCACCAAGCCTGTAAATATGTAGGGGATTATTCATCCTCAGATGAAGCACTTTACACTCCTCAATGTTGACTTTCATCTGGTTCCAATCCACCCAACTTGCCAGCCTCTCTAGGTCTGCCTGTATCTGCAGCCTATCTTCAAGCGTCACCATGCTCCCTCATAACTTGATGCCATCCGTGAACTTGGCCAGTGAGCTCTTTGCCTCTACATCCAAATCACAGATAAAGATGTTGAAAAGCACTGACCCCTGAGGCATACCACTGGCCGCTTCTTGCCAAGATGACACAGATCCGTTCGTTGGAGCATTCCGAGTCCGACCCATAGCTGTTGTATGTGGAAGTGGCCTTCTGGTTCCAGGCACAGAGTGCAAAGACCTCTGGAGGAAGGTCTCTTGGTTAAATCCAGTACGGCTGGGGAACTGGGACCACTGTGGGGGGAGGGAGGAAACTGGTTTGCCTTGTTGAGGCTCAGATGTCTGGCCTAAGCTGCTGTAAACTGTTTGAATATTTAAGCCTAACTTTTAAATGTTATAAGATCTTACATAACTGCCTTTGGCTCAGCTGGCATTCGGGGTTTCGAAATAGCCCCAGATTTGTGTCCTTAATTCTCGCAATTCATTGCATTTGGGAGGCATGCAGCTCTGCACGTCTTATAGAAGGTACTACTTCCCTCTCAGGAGCAGGGGTGCTGCATTGCTGAGGAATTTCTCTTCTGCTTCCCATATGCTTTTCTTGTGGTGAATGAGCTTCCCCTATGTTTCCCTCTTACTTGCAGTGCATGGCCTTTTGGGGGAAACGGACCATCTGGTACATGACAGTGGCTTGGACAAGTTTGCTGTCCAAACCCTGCCTTGCCGGGTAGGTTGGCTCTCTCTGAGCTCAGTGAAACATTCAAGTTGAACGTGATGAAACTGTTCAACCTCTAGAGGCAAAACTGAGCCATTCTTGACTCTGACCTAAAATTTAAACTGGTCTCTGTAACTTGGGTGGCACTGAGAACGGAGCAGAGGTGCTAAACTCCTCAGTTCCTGGTTGCAGTCACTAAAAACATTTATTACTAGGTACAGCCTTTCTCTGCCTCCACTCTAAATTTGTTCTGGGTTTGGATATCACAAATGTGTATCTATTTATCTGCTTCAGTAATTTTCCCTCCTTCCCTCTGTGCTGCTTGCAATACAAATGAATGCCTGATTTTCTTCTTGCAACTTCCCAGAACTGTTTTTGTCTGGTAAGATGAGGCACTGAAACAGCACAGAGGTGGCCTCATGGTTACAGGAAGAGCAGAGTCTAGGTGCTGTATTTAAGTCTGCCTCTGTGGACAAGTCTCTTGAGCTCTGCCTCAGTTTCCCCTGCCCCCTGCTTGCACTTAGGGATAATGCTACTTAGGTCCCTTCACAAAGTGATTCAGGAAACTGAAATTAAAAGTGTTAATGTTAACTCTGTTTTCATCCCTAATGAAAACATGAAGGGATTGCAGAGCCACTCGGATACCTCAGGGTTGTGAGAGTGAAACACCTTTTTTCCTGGCCACAAAGCTGACGCTCTCCAAGATGCTCCTGAGAAGTGTCTGTTCAGATTCTGCTTCACATCGCAGGGCGGTCTCCTGGTCTAGAAAAATGGTACTCTGCTAAAAAAAGGTTGTAGGGCCGCGTGAAACAGCATCGTTCCGCTTCGACGTCCATTTCGACGTTTGGATGGCACTGTTTCATTTTGAGTTTTGTTTAATTTCAAAAGCACTGTTCTGTTTCATTTAATCGAAACTGTTTTGCTGTTTTGATGCTGTTTCAACATTTCGCCCACCCAGCTCTGGGAAGCTGCAGAAGCACCAGCCTCCTATCATCTGGCAGGTAGATCGGGGGCCCGCACCCCTGGGAGGAGTCCGGCACAGTCCCCGCAGCCCTCCCAGCGGTGTCTGCATATCAGCTTGTGCAACGGGTCCCCGCACAAGCTGATATGCCCCGGGCCCCATACCGGAGGAGGGTGCAGGGCCCAGGGCAAATCAGCTTGTGCGGGGACCCTCCTCTGGCCTGGGATCAAGGTGGTGGCGGGTCCCCGCGTGAGGTGATATGCTCCAGGCCCCGTACCAGAGCTGACCCAGGGCAGCAGCACCAGCCTCTTGTGATCTGGGAGGCAGATCAGGGGCCCGCACCCCTGAGAGCAGTCCGGCACAGCCCCGCAGCCCTCCTAGGGGTGCGGGTGGGCCTGATCTGCCTGCCAGATGACAGGAGGATGGTGCTGCTGCCTGGTGCCAGCGGCAGCACTGATTTTTCCCAGCGCTGGGTGCGGGCTGCGCCTAGCACTGTCCCAGGCAGCAGGAGCAGCCAAACTGTGATCTGGCAGGCTGATCAGGGCCCCCGCACTCCCGAGAGGGCTACGGGGCCCTGCCGACTCCCCCTCGGGATGCGGGGGCCCCAATCTGTCTGCTGGATGACAGGAGGCTGGTGTTGCTGGCTGAGCGCAGCCGGTGCTGGGAAGATCAGTGCTGCTGCTGGCCCCAGCTGACAGCACCAGCCTTGTCATCTGGCTGGCAGATCGGGGGCTTGCCCACACCCCCGGGAGGGCTGTGCTGGACTCCTCCTGGGGAGGATGACAGGATGTTGTTGGATGACAGGAGCCTGGTGCTGATGCCTGGGGCCAGTGGCAGCACCGATCTTCCCTGTGCTAGGTGCAGGCTGTGCCCAGCACCGGTCCCAGCTGGCATGAGCCCCGATCTGCCTGCTGTATGACAGGAGGCTGCTGCTGCCAGCTGGGACCGGTGCTGAAGCCAAGTAAGCCTAGCTTTGAAATTCGAAACAATTTGAAACTTTTGAAACATTTTGAGTGCCCTTGTTTCATTTCAAAACTGTTTCAGAGGCTTTTGTTTCATTTCTATTTTGAGCTCAAAATGTATCAAAACAGCTTTGAAATGAAACATGGGGTGAAATTTTGCACAGCCCTAAAAGGTTACCTTCCCTGCTACATGCTTCCTCCCTTTTTTAGCCCTGTAGGGGAGATATGTGTGTGTATGTCTTGTAGATATATACGTGGACTTCAGAGTCCAATTGTCTCCTGTGATGTGAAACTCAGAGGGCATGTGCACATTGTGTTTGCAGTACAATGATGTCTCAGGGCACAGTGATCACACTAAAGGAAACTGGAACTAGTCTGGGTCAAGAACTGGGATCAGTGGAGGGGAGGCACCAGTTTTGCGTGGGGTTGGGGAACTGGGACCAGTATGTGCCAGGGGACTGGAACCCATCTGGGCTCAGAACCTGAACCAGTATGTAGGAGGGATTGGGACCAGTCTGGGTGATGATCAGGGCCCAGTATAGGCAATTGACTTGGACTAGTATGGGTGGGAAAGTGGGACCAGTATAGAGGAGTGACTGGGACCAGTGTCTGGGGGGGAAAACTAGAACCAGTTGCAGGGGGGAGGGGGCTAGCAGGGAGCTGTAAAACAGAAATAACTCAACTTTTAGATTTTTCTCTGGATTTAGCTCTCAGGGTCTCCTACTTCACCAAGCCTTCCCTTCCAAAGGGTCTGCCAATTGCAACTTCATGTGAAATCCCCTGCAAGGCAGATGCCCAGAAGCTCAGAACAGTGATACTTCAGCTGTTTAGTGCAGTCCCTTCTTCTAAGCTCTGTTCATCCTTTTCTTTGTGGGAGAAGCTCCTGATGGTAGCATTTCCCTTATGGGTAAGTCAGTTCACATATTTGAAGGGCTGTTGCAAGGCTCTAGCAGTCTAGCTCCAGCCCCAGCACCAGAGCAGAATATATCCTGTAGGCAAAGCCCATCTGAGTGATGGTACCAGCTATGGAGGTGGCAGTGAGCGGGTGATTGTAAAATAGGGATAAAGGGATCAGCGTAGAAAATGAACAGCCAAGAGACCATCTGAGGGGAAATGCTGTGTCAAGGCTTTTATTACCTCTTGTCCACAAGACCCTGAAAACCTCCATTTCCTTTTTTAATTAATCCTCTGTAAATGACCTGTATCCAGCAGGCTGATCTGTGTAATCTCATCATGGCTAGCCTCATGGGGTGGCACTTTGCAGAATTGATCTTACAAATTAGTGGCTTTAATGCAATCACTGAAAGGTCTGCAGTCAGGGGGTAAAATTTTTATTCCTAAAAGTCTTGGAGATGGAGTAGCTTCCTCAGGGGATTCATGTCAGATAAACTACCTTTTTCCTTGGCTGGCTAGAATAGAGTCATAGTCAGCAGTAACTCCTTTACATTTCAGTGACAAATTGATGTTTTTTTGCAGAAACCCACTCAAAATGTTCAACTTAAAGTTTTTGTCAATCAGCAAAATGACCATTTTTGTCAGTCTTGTCAGCTCTTCAACTGCCTTTAGTCAGTGACCAAAAGGTGCCGGAGCCTGAGGGCTTGATCCTGCTCTGTGCAGAAAGGAGAGAGAGGCCTGTCCAGTTTCTTCATTTTTTTTTTTTAAGTGAATAGGCCCGTGCAAACGTTAGAGCGGGTGCTGCTGATTAGCACCGTGAGGCTGCTGCGTTTCTCTTTCCCAGATATAGGAGTGAAACACAAGGTGAGTGCACAGCCAAGATATCCTCTGCATATGGAGCTGTTCTTATTAGAGCAAGGTGAATATATTTAGTTATTGGTTAGACAAATAATAATTTTGCTGTTCTGAGTAGGGGCAGAATTTCAGAGAAGCCAGAAGTAGCTTTTTTGGCACTTTGGGGTAGGGGGAAAAGACTTCCCTGTTTGGCAAGTGTCATCTTGTCAAAATCAAAATCAGTTTTAAAAAAGGTTATTTAACCTGAAAATGAAAGAGT
>NW_005842868.1:210827-215396 GCF_000455745.1 Alligator sinensis
GAGTGTATTCCTAGGACCAAACCTGAAATAAAATCTGATGGATTCTGGTATGCAAAAAAACCCCAAATAAACAAACAAAAAACAGACTTTTCAGGGCTGAGTCTAACCAAATGGGTTTTTTTGTTCCAATTTTTTTGCCCAGTTGCTTAACTCCATGAATTTTCAAACACTACTTTTTATTTACATCAGTATAATGGCTAGGTATTGGGCCCCTGTTGTACTACATGCTGTGTAGACAGAACTGTAAGGCAGCCCCTGAACCAAAGAGTTTACAGTCCAGTTGTAGGAGCCAATAGATGAATATTGGTGGAGAACAAAGAAACCGTGAGACAGCATGGTCAGCACCAGCCCTTGTTGGAAATACACTAATCTGTTGTCCTGGACCGGAGGCAGTATCAAGTATACCCCACTTGGCACAGGCCTCTTCCTGAACTAGCCATTGCTGCTTGCTGCCTTTTTGAGTTTTATATCTTTGTGCCTCTGTCCTCTGTGGACTCGCCGGAGCACTGCTTTCAGGCTGGAACTCAGAACGGAGGTGCAAATGTAGTATGGACCAAAACCCCCTAAAGTATGGTGTTAATGGGAAAGTGATGGCAATGCAAGTTGTTGTCATGTAACAGGGAATGAACAGATCTGTAAGGGGTCGTTTATCAGGGCTATTTCTCATTTGGCAGATGTAATTAGCTAGCAGCTTTCTTCTCCACCTGAGGGCCTGGCTTGTTGCAAACAGTTGCTCATTTACTTGTAATAAAGGACAGACCAACCATATGCATTTCCTCTCGCTTTACAGGCATAAGTTCTTGTTTCTCCAAGCTGGAAAATTCTTGTACCAGGCCTAGAGTCCCTGCATCTTTGCCAGGTCTTACAGAGCAGATGTGTGAGACAAAAGTCAGAAGTAACCGGGGAGTGAAATCATAGAACAGGAAAACCATGGATAGCAGAACTGCAAGCTTCCTAACACAGGGTGATAACAGGGAGCTGTCCCTGGGCATGGAGGATGCAGGCAGCATTTGTACATTCCTGGCTTTAGACAGGAGAAAGGTTCTTGCATCCATTGCCTACATGCTTTCTTTTCAGGTTCCTGTACCACAAAATGACTGGAACTCATTGCCTGAGATGCCCTCACCCTCAACCTCCTCCAAGAGCTTCATGAGTGAGGCTTCTTTGGGTTCTGTTTTTACACCTGTGTGTTAGCAAAAGCAAAACGGACTTCGCTCCTGGAAAAGACAGTGGTGAGGTTGGGGTGCTTTTTCAGATCCCAGTGTGAGCACCTCTGCCACTCTGAGCCCCTGGGGACTCATCCTGAACTGTAGAGCAAGCCAGAAGCAGAGCCAACAGCCCTGCCTCCATGTTGAGTAACTAGGTCATGCACGCTCTCTCATGGCTTTGATCTAAGACGATATCGCTGTGCTGGCAGTGACAGGTGAACAAAGCGGGCTAACAGCTCAAAAGGATACATGCATGAACCCTTCGGTCATCAGCACTTAGACGGCTATTTAAGGAAAATGCCTTGTGAGCCCCTATAAAACCCCTAGTGCCTGTCTAAGCTGCCTATGCTGAGTTGTCTTTGGGTACTAGACTGTGATAACACCTTTGGTCCAAACTGTCTGTACTCGATGTGCTGTTTGTCACGTTCTGTGCAGGATATTTCCTGCCTATAACTTTTGTAATGATTTCCCCTCTCCTGTGTGGCAAGAAGGCTCAGGTTAGAGGTGCCAATGTCTATTGCAATCTACAGAGGAGAGTGGCATGGGAGTGATCAAAAGCTGACCAGTATGAAGCCAGGGAAAGGTTTTTTGCTTATAACAGCCTTATACCAAATGCACTCATCTTTGGTTTTCAGCAAAATATAGCCCTAAAAATTGCTGTTGCCTGCTCCAGCCCAAGGGGAAAGTGACAAGATGGAAAGTGAAAGGCAGTGAAAGATGCAGAAGTCCTGCCTAACAGAGAAGCAGTGATGTGCTCCATTTAGCACAGTTAGTTTGAAGTTCTGTACTTCTACTAAACGTTACAGCACTGCCTTGGTTTTAGGGCTGGCAACGATGAGAGATGCAATATAGCAGAGGCAACAAGGGGTAGATGGTGGCTGAAATGCTTGCAATAAGGACAGTGAGACAAAAGGTTGTTGGTGAAGGAGCACCTGGAGGTATTATGCTTGCAGTGGCTAAGGAGTAGACATCCCCCTTCCAAGGGCCTCAGCACACCAGCATCCTAATGCTGCATGGGCCGTATTCTGTAGCTCCTCAGCCTGCTGTCCATTCCCAGGTACAGAGCCGCCAGTCTACGCCACAGCTTTCCACAACCATCCAGATCCTAGTTGCCTGCTTCAGAGGTGTGAAGCATGGGTGGGCAAGGGAGCTTGTGCCATCTTCTGCTCACTCCAGCCTCTTACAGGGCAGCTTGTAATTTGGAAGACTCTTCATTGCAGCCCCCAACCTGGGTTGGGCAGGCACTGTACAGCTGTGGTACTGAGTAGAAGTTTCTCTTGGCACTTGTGCTTCTCTCTTGGTCTGTCCCATCCCACCCATAGCCCTCCCCTACCACCAGGCTTGAACTTGAACTCCTGGAGAATAGAGTAGCAAAATCTCACTAGTTTCTCTTCCAAAGGGTTGGGCACATACCTAAGGGTCAATACAGCACCCTGCTTGCTACCCAGATTCCTGTCTAAATACAGTGGGCTTTTGACCAGCTTCAGTGAAATTGGTGCAGCTCCATTAGTGGAAACATACTTCACTTTACCCACTTGCTAAATGGCTGCACCAGTTGAACTAAATTAGGTTTTAACCACCCAGGGGAGTTTTGGTAACCCCATTGCCCCTCAGTGGGTTAATTCTTTGTTTATCCCTTTTGGTCTCTTCAACCTGTCTTCCCCTCTCTCAGCAGTGCCCCCTCCTTTTCCTCCCTTGCCCTGTCCTTTGTATTTAAGTGAGTATTGTTTTCTATTTAGTACCCCTGCTCTCTGCAAGACCATTCATCATAGCATCTGACAGAGGTATGACACAAGCTTATACCTCTCTGAATGAGTTAGTCTATAAAGTGTCACCTTGCCCTGCCTTTCGCCTGACTTCAGTTTAACGTGGCTAACCACCTCTCTATACATTAGTTTTTAAATAGGTTCTCTTAAAGCAGAGCAAACAAGCTACTTAAGAGCAGCCCTAAGAATAAAAAGAACATTGATGCTTCTACATATTGTAGTTCATCCTTTTAGCAGGCAGGCAGCTCTGCATCTGCCTTGTACATACCCCTGGTATTTTGCTTTATGAACTTCTATAACCTGATAGTTACTGAAACAGGAATACCAGGAGCCAGTTTAAGGCCTGACTGTCTACAGTACTACGCCTCCTGTAGAAGGGTCTGCCATTTTTTTGACAAGCACCTTGCAAAGGGCCTCTAAAGCCCTTCCTTGCCCCCATCTCATTCAGTCAAATTTTATACCACTCTTGCAGAGGGGCCAGTGATGATGCCAGACGGTTTTAGAAATGCACATGGGCCAGGAGTGTGAAAGTTTCCTTGCAAAAGAGCAACAGTTAAGGCTTTCATTGAAGCAACTACAGCTAACATCACTGACCTATGGGGCTAACTTACCTTGATGTAGCTTCATATATTAGACCAGACATGAGTGTGGCCCTTAGTGCCCAAGACAGATTCTCTTGAAGAAAGGTGTTTAGGAGGCACCTGAAAGAGCATGAATGATAGATGGTATGCTGGAAAGTGACCTGTTGAAGTTCCTGTTCTCTCTGGAGAAAGATCTGCCTTCATCTGTCTCCTGACACCTGTGGGGTTCATTTACTTTCAGAGTTTGACCTACCAGGTACTCAAGATGGCAAAGTGGGGAAAAATGCCACATTCAGTACCAGAGAGCAGGAAACAGCATCTCAATATTTCTGTAGCTGTTCATGCCAACCCAAAGCTTCTCCAAGGTCATCTGCCAAAGTAGATGTGACTGGGATCTTGCTTAGCCTGGGAGACAGACAGCTGATGTGCCCAGCTGCACAGCTCTGCTTGGAACAAGCGTGCCCAGTAGATGACTCATCACTCTCAATGGGAGAGTCTGTGTTATGTGCCCAGAGCAGCACTGAGCGTATGCGCGCTTGAGGAGAGCCCTTGTTAATGCAGAGTTTGATCTGCTGAGCTGCTTGCAGCACGTGAAGGTGATGCTGTTTGGCACTCTTCATTCACAGGATCCAAGTACTTTGCCCAGGTGGGTCAATCTCGTTCTTCCCACTTGGTGAACTGGGGAAACTGAGTCACAGAAGTAAAGTCACAGTGAGTTCTTCCAAGGGCCGTGTCCTAAGTGATATCTCCTTCTGGCCAAGGAGGCTGCTGGCTTATGGGAAAGCATGTATCAAGAGGCTTTATGTTCAAGCACTCCATGCACTATTATAGCAATGTTTGCATTTCTCAAGTACCTTTGAGCCAACCCTTGCAGTGAGACATAAAAACAAATGAATGAAGCATTCCTGTAGTGTGGGAATAACTGGCGGATTGGATCCGTTTAGTCCAGGGGTGTCCAACCTTTTTGAATGTGGGGCCGGATCATGAACTTTTTATCACCCAGTGGGCTGGCGA
>NW_005842868.1:215442-217063 GCF_000455745.1 Alligator sinensis
CTGGCAGGGCCAGGAGGGACCCATTCTGCATCCAGCCAGCTACCGCCCCAGAGACTGAAGGGGAGAAATAAATAGCTTCACATCTCCATCCCCCAAGCAGTACAGCCTCACGAGCTGGCGCTGCCTGAGGAGGGCTGGAGCGAGGCGGCTGCTGCACCGCAGCCCCTCACCTGCCTGCCCGCATGGCCCTGCTCACCGTGGTGCCCAGCCGCCTGTGCACTCAGCCCTGGTGGCCTCAGCACTGACATCCCGGAGCGTGGGGTCCGGAAGGCACCAGCTCCTGCCGCCTCGCCCCACAGAGGTCACCCCACCTGCTGAGGCCCCCTGTGCTGGCTTCCCACGTGCTGCTGGGGATGGGAGGAGGCTGGCCAGATTGGCACCAGCCAGCAGAAGTGGCGGCAGAGCCATTGTGCCACTCGGGACTGACTGGTGCAGGCAGGGGAAAATGCAGCTGAGCCCCTGCTGCTCCAGCCGGGCTCCTCCCATCCCAAGCAGCACACGGCTCCGCTGCCGCTTCTGCTGGCTGGGGCTGGTGCAGACCCGGCCGGCCTCCTCCTGTCCCCAGCAGCACGTGGGAAGCCAGTTTCAGCCACATGCTGCTCCAGATGGGATGGACCCAGCCAGGTCAGCACCAGCCAGGAAAAGCGGCATGCAGCTGAAGTCTGGGGGAGGGAAAAGGGGTGGGAACAAAAGTAAACAGTGTTTACTTTCGTTTCCGTCGCAGCACCTCGGGCCTCAGAAAATGCCTTGGCGGGCCGCATGGCAGCCCGCGGGCCGTATGTTGGACAAGCCTGGTTTAGTCCCACAGTAAAAGGATGAGTTTCACCCAGTAGGCCTACATTGCCTTTTTGTTCAGAGTGATTAGCCAAGCTGGGGATATCACAGGCTGTGTCCACAAGGAGGAGAAATTGATGTTGCAGTTGGATGTTTCTGGGATGTGGTTCTCTTTGTTCCCAGAGATGTCCTGTCCTGTTCCTTTGGATACATACAAACCAAAGAATGAAAGAGGATGTCTTTTCTCCCATTTCTATGCCGCTTTCTAGTCGTCCCCAAAGATGGCTCTTCTAGCTTTTCTCAAGGCCTCAGTGCTGTTCTAATTGTAAAGGAAGCTCTTGGCTTTTCTTTCTCTGCTTCTCTGGTTTGTTTTCCTCAATCTGTCAAACACAAAGACATGCACAGCTCCATCAGTAAATATCTGAGCCCCTGAGTTTGCTGAATCAGTCCCTCAAAAATCCCTTGGCTGTGCCAATTCTTTGTTGGGCAGTGGCCTCTGGAAAAAGATATTTAAATGCTTGAATGGCTGCTCTGGCCTCCACTTTCAGCAAAGTTTAATTTTATGTGTAACACTCACCTAAATGGATAAGTTTATATGAGCAAGACTCCCACCAGGGTGTAAGTTGAACAGTAACCAAGTACAGCTGCATTTCAGACGGGAAGTGTGTTGTCCATTGTATAGAAGTGACCTAAACCCATGCTGGGACTCTCATTGTCTTCAGTGGGATTTTGCTCCATACCCATATGCAACACTGCACGGTCAGACATTTATTCAGGGAGAGGTATTGGACCTCTTGGAACGTGCCCTGCTGAATTTGCATCTGACTTTTCCTGTAGAAAGAATTCC
>NW_005842868.1:217094-220550 GCF_000455745.1 Alligator sinensis
GGAGAGAGTTAACTGGAGCAATCCTTGTGGAAGTGCTGGTTCATAACGAGATGAGGTTAGTCATGTTTCCAGGGCTGCACATAAGCAGATTGACTCTCAGGATTGCCTTTATGTAAGAGAGCGCTGAGTGCTGCATTATATATGGGTCATTTGCTTGATGATTAGATTCCTCTTTATCCTGCTTAGCCATGGGCTCCCTTTAGCCAGCTTTCAGGGGGGCCAATGAGGTGGTGGGTGGCATGACAAGGGAGGCAGGCCCCTGAACAGTGAGGCAGATCTTGGGCCCAGTTCTGGTCTTTGCTTGTGCACCCTAAAGCGGGAGTCTCGCCTAAAGCCACGGGAATCATAAGACTAGCATGAGAAGGATCAATGTCTCTAGAGAAGCCTAAGCACACAAGACTGCTGGATGGTATTGGGTATGATAATGGTGTCAGAGTGGTGTGATTCAGGACTACCTCCACTGAGGTACATGGTGTGCGGGCCGGGAGCGGTCCGAAGCTTTCGGGGGTGTGCGGCGGGCTGTGGCTGGGAGCCCGCAACGGTAGGGCGGGTACTTTTGCACAACGGACTAGAATTAGGCACGGACTCATAGCGGTTAATTAAAGATTGTTTTACTTACACCGTAGGTGGTCGCAGTGCAGGCAGGAAAAACTTTCTTGAGTTTCAGTTACAGACAAACACAAGTGGAGTTTGCTAGGCTCCACTGAAGACACACGCACGGAGTTTGCTAGGCTCCGCAAAAACAAACACGACAGAGCTCTGGATACCCCTGACGAGCGCGCAAAACCGTAGATACGTCTTAAGAATTTAACGAACGAGACGGGAAGAGGTTGGTGGTTGATCAGGCCGTCGAACTCCTCTGAGACACACACAAAGTTTCTATTACTCTGCCGCGTGCTCAGAGTCCCCACGAGATGGTTGTGGAGTCCTCCACAACTTGGGTGAAATGCTCAAACCTCTTATACGGCTAGCAAGGCAATCGCTAGCCACCATGTGGGAATAATTTAGAAACAGCCAATAGTGGGAAACAATTTTACATACGGGTGGCGGGAACTCCTTTGCGCCGGGGTTTTCTCTCTGCAGCTGAGAATTGCACCGTGCAAGGAAAGCTCCATGTGGTGGGAAATAATTCTGCAGTGCCGAAGCGCACACACAATCATTGGGTCATGACACATGGAATTACCCTGGAGTAAGTAAAATCAAGCCCAGTGCCACCTCCTCAGCTGGTGCAAATCAGTGTTGTTCGGTAGATTTTATTGAAGCTACTGCATTTACCCCTACTAAAGATCTGGCCACCACTGTCAAGGAACTGTAGACTGAGGCCACAATCTTGGCCTAAAAGCCCACTTCCTCCTTAATGCTAGCTAGGTGGGTCCAGGCAAGTAAAAGACTATGATGGCAATGTTGCTGGCTAAGGCCTGACATCCAGTCCTATTATCTTTCTGGTGTCCCCTCACCCAGCCTGGGTCTTCTGGTTTATCTGATCCATGTGCTTCTTGATTACCTCAAGGGAAATGATTCTTCTGCTCTGTTTAGCACTGGTGAGGCTTCACCTGGAGTACTGTATCCATATTTGGGCCCCACTCTTCAATAAAGCTGTAGGCAGTTTGGAAAGAGTCCAGCACAGGGAAATAAAAATGATTAGGGACCTGGGAAGCAAAACTGAATGAGGAAAAGGTCCACTAGGATGACTTTGTCTGGAGGCTGAGTGGGGATTTGATAACACTCTTCAAATACCTGAAGGGTGGTTATAGAGAGGATGGAGATGGGCTTTTCTCTGTGGCTGTAGGGGACAGGCCTAGGAGTAATGGCCTCAAACTGCAGCTGGGGAAATTTAGCCTGGAGATCAAGAGGAACTTTCTGATTATGAGAGTGGTCAGGCATTGGAACAGGCTGCCTAGAAAAGCTGTGGATTCTCCATGCTTGGGCACTTTCAAAAGCAGGTTAGACAGATCCTAGGCCGGGGTGGTTTAGTCAGGGATGATCCTGCCTTGAGCAAGGGACTGAACTAGATGCCTTTGTGAGGTCCCTTCCAGCCCTACTTCCCTATGATCCTTACTGTATGACCACTGATTGCGCTAGTAGCTGCAGAACTGGTCTGGGATGTAGGCGGCCTAAATTATGTTCCTGGTTAGGACACTGACCTCCTTGGAAATCTTTGAAATTGTTGTCTCTCTTTCTCTATCCCCACCACTGTTTGCAAAATGGGGATAACAATACTGCTTTTGCAATGTGCTTTGAGATCTCCTGTTGCAAAGCCCTGTATAAAAGCCAGGTATATTGATGTAGCAAGTGTCTGTACAATGCCAGACACAACCAACCTGACTATGGCCTTAAGATGCTGTTGCAACATAAATGTTCATAATCAAATTCCCTGCCAACCAGTTAAAGCACAAGGTCCCTGAGCTGAGGCTGTCACATTACATCATCACAGTTTACTTTAAAAAAGGCTTAAACCCAGAGGGAAGGTCATCAGACAAGGTTGGCTCCTCTATGGGGCTTGCAGGGAGGGTGGTGTTCTATTTTCACACTGTGGATCCTTAGCTAGGGTGAATAAGCTACCAAGCTAGGTTGGCATGTTTGCAGGACAAAGCTGATTGCTATTTAGTGGACAGCTGCTTGTAGCCTGGATTGTCATGGTAGCAAAACTCCTGTAAGTGCTGGTCAGTCTTCATCCAGAGGGAAAATCCTGCCCCCTGGCTCCACAGCATGCTCTTTTGCTCCCTGTGGTCTATCTAAAGGCCACATTCTGCTTTTTTTTGGCTGCTGTCATCTGGGCACAACTCCAGCCAGATAAGTGGAGTTTTATCAGTGCCAGTCTAGACCAGAGTCAGCCCCACGTGGTGCCACGTGTATTGCATTGAATTTACCCAAGGCCAAGGGTTGTTGAGGGTAGCCCTGCATGTAGCAACAGTTATTACTACAGTCTGCTGAAGGACAACCAGCACCTCCATCTTGGGATGAACTGCAGGTGATGCAGCCTTACCAGGCAGGGAAGTGTAAAGAGCTGGGGATGCTTATCCCAGGAAAAAGGAGAGCTTGCTCAGGAGGAAACTAGAGTGTGTACTAGTGAGGGAAATTGGACCCATTTTTCCCTTGCCCTGTGTAAATCTGGAACATGCCAGTGGATTCATGCCAGTGAAAGGACCAAATATGGCCCATAAATCTGTTTACACCAGCTTTAGACCCAGCAATGCATGCCTTAGTCCCTGCAGGAGAAAGTAGAAGCCATCTCTGAAGGAAAAAACATCTCCCTCGTTAGAGCAGTGAGACAGTGGAATAGACGCCTAGGGAAGTTGTGGACTGCAAGTGTTCAAGATGAGGTTGGACAGTCACTGGTCAGGGATAATGTAGGTGTAGCTACGCCTGTGTTTTACTGTGGGTATTTCCATGAACGCCTCGTCCCCCCTCAAGGCTGGGGGGGCATGGCGACCGCCTGCAGGTGCCAGTGGTGAG
>NW_005842868.1:220573-232988 GCF_000455745.1 Alligator sinensis
GCAGCAGCCAATTGGGGCGTGCACATGCACCCACATGCACCCCCTACATGTTGCCAATGGGTACTTCCCAGGCTTCTAGGCTTTGCTGGTTGCCACCCTACTTTCTGCTACCTGTTCCAGGGTGTTTTAAGCCTTCCTCAGAGGCACTGAGTGTTGACTGCAGCCCAGGCTAGGGATGGCAACTGGGGTGTCCCAATGCTCCTGATGGGACTTAAAACTGGAGGTTCCTGACTTGCCCC
The DNA here is from genome assembly GCF_000455745.1 of Alligator sinensis. Lineage (NCBI taxonomy): Eukaryota > Metazoa > Chordata > Crocodylia > Alligatoridae > Alligator > Alligator sinensis. Next base: position 220,813 of record NW_005842868.1, read on the forward strand.
TCCACTCAGGGTCAGATTGATCACCATATTTGGGGCCAGGAAGGAATTTTACTCCATGGCCAGATTGGTATGGACTCTGTGTGTGTGTGTGTGTGTGTGTGTGTGTGTGTGTGTGTGTGTGTGGGGAGGGAGGAGGGGGGGTTGCCTTCCTCTGTAGTGGGGACATGGTCCTATACCTGTGACTTCTTGAGCACATATTAACAACCTTTTATAGAAGCAAGACGTTGGCTGCCATGGTTCTGCTTTCCCTGTGGCAGGTTCAGGTGTTATGTCTTATATTGTTTCAGAGTTGATAGTAGTATCAGTAAGAGGTTAGATTATGAATGTGTCTGGGATGGTTTGGACAGGTCTGATCCTGCCTCAGGCAGGGTTTGGACTAGATGACCTCTGGAGGTCCCTTCCAGCCCCACTTCTCCATGATTGTATGAATCTAAAAGCACAACTAAAAGGTATGGCCTGAGGCAGCGGAGATCTGCTTCCTGACCCCAGTGAGGCCCAGCTTTTGCTTTGGATCCTGAAATCTCTCCCCACCCCAGCTCTCTGCCCTCATTAGATGGCATTTCCACTTGTGGGGCCTAATTCTTTTTTAATTCTGAAGCACCTGGAGCTATATGCTGATGTCTGGGATCCAAGACTGGGATTTGTCACAGGCGACTCAAGCCCAGTGTTATCCTAGTCTTGCACTGGGGTGCTGACTATGCCAGCCCTCCATCCTGAGTGCACTACCCTTGTGTGACTTTGTGGCTTGATTGACACACTTGGCATGTGACTGGAAAATAATATAGTGGTTCGTAATTCTGCTGACCCAACCTGTCCTGGGAAAGTCCAGGGTTGTAAGGTGGCTAATACCCTGAATGCCTCCTGATATTGCCTTATCACTGGCTGTCTTGGATTGGTGCCCAAGGCAACTTAAATGCAAATAGGAGCGGCTTGGTCATAGTGCTTGATTACTGTATATGTGCATTTAGGGCCTGGTTCTGCAAAGAGGTGAATGCTGTAGTCTCCTGGTGATTGTAGGGGTGTTAGGACACTCAACAACACCTACAAAGAGCTTTGCATCTTCACTGCCTGCCTGTGAAGATGCCTTCATATGCCTGCCAGCATATGTAGGCATGAATCTGATGTTGGAGGTGTTACTAGGCTTGGCACTTCTCTCTCAGCCTGATGGGTTGCTGTAGCTTTCCCATGTTACAGCCTTTTACTCAGGGGGTACATCATTGCTACATGCCTCCCTACCTTGGACTTGCCTTCCTGTGTCCCAGAGCACCCAATGCTCTGCTTTTTGCAGCACTTGGGAAGGTGAGAGAGTTAGAAACCTGGCCAGTCCTCTGTGGCAGCCTATAGTTATGAATTCCTGTTAAGTCTTTTCCCAGGTTGGGTGGGAAAAGAGGTGCTGTGATCTGGATGTGCAGATACCTTGCAAACCTTGGGCAGGGCTCAGGTTCTGAGCAGCTGGGTTTTGCTCTCTCTTGCACCTCTCCAGCAGCATGAAGATTTTAACCTACCCTGAAAAGCAGAGGAGAATTTTGTTTGTAAACATATGTCTATCTGCAGATAACCACTGCACTGGTGACATTTTCAGTGTGTATGTTTTTTTTCCTTTACTGAAAATTGGTCTCTCTCATGTGTGTATCCCAAAAACATATTGGGGTGGGAGAAAACCAAAAATCCCCTATTCTCCAAAGAGGGAAACTTAGGTGCAGAGTAAGAGGGATTTTAAGAGTTCTGAGTTCTAGGAAGAGAAACCACAAAAGGTCCCGCAGGGTGTCAGTGGCAGAGCTGAGAATTGAGTCCAGAGCTCCTGTATCCCAGGACATTTTCTGTGGCAAACAGGCTTTCCCTCAAGAGTATCTTCCCTCTTGGGGTCTTCCAGGAGTCTGTTCTTCACTGTCACTGAGACTGGCGTAGCTGAGATCTGAGCCTGTTGGGTTGGATGATGGCAAGGAGGATAGGACTGTTTGCTTTGCACGCCTCTTTTCATTATGGGTGAAGGAAGATTATTCAGAAATACATCATGGAAGGCTCTCCTGGGGAATCCATCCACTAAAGCTGGAGCAGCATGGATGTGAAGATGCCCTTTTCTTAGAGCTGTTGTGCAAACATTGCCCTGACACCTGTTGCTGACTTCTGCCTGCTTTTCTCAAGCCAGAGCTATGAACATTTCCCTCTTTCAGTATCCCTGTGCTATTGAAGCTGTCTTTCAAGTCCAGCCAATTACAAATTACCTGCACAATAATAACATAAAAACTGCCAGCCAAGTATTCTGGCCTGTGCCTGTGCACGCACCTATGAAGTATTGCGTGTCAGGCCTTGAGAGTTATGAGTAGCCTGATTTAATTCCTGTTGCTACTTTCAAGAAAGTGTGAGTATTGTGAGAAGGCAGAGTAGACACACATTTTATAGACTAACTAAATTATATATATAGGGTTCATTTAATCAGTGAAGTTCATCATGAAAGCTTGTGCTCTGTAAATGTGTCTTATTTAGTTTGTCTATAAAGGTGCGTGCCTACCCTGCCTTTTGACTGGCTTCAGTCTAATATGGCTAACTACCTCTCTCTATTTCACTGTGATCACACCTGTATTATAAAAGAGCAGTGGGCTCATAAGAGGAGTAAGTAAGGTTTTGCTGTAGAGGAAGCTGAGTCTTAGCTATATTGGTAAAACAGCCTGGATGGAAGGTGTTCTAGAAGTGCTGGATGCTTTTGTGGTCATAGGCACATAGTGGAAACTTTAACAATGTCAAAAGCAGGACATGGTTTTTTTCATTATTAGGATGGAGCTTGGCTTTGCCTTAGCTTTGGAGAGAGTCTTAAAATGGCTGAGAGGGACTTGTTCAGGAAAGCATGGGATTTAAATGCTGATGAGCTGCAAGTTCAAATTGCAGTGATGCTGTTCTCTGCATTTAGCATTAGAGCAGGCTTCCACTCAGGTTGGTGGTTCCCCAGATTTACTTTCCCATCTGACCTCCAGACTGATCCTTAAAATCTGCGTTCTGCTTATTGTACAGAATCCCTGTATAACAGTATGCTTTTTTTTTTTTTATTAACTGTGCCTTAATAAAGTACTTTGGGTGTCTTATTGACCAGCTTAAACCTGTTATCTGAATAAAGGAGGTAAAAATCCTCTTGTAATTAACACTTTGGTAGGATCAGCCTGATTTCATATAGCCTGGAAAGTTTCCCTTAGATTAAACCCAGATAATCAGGGCTATTTTCCATACTCAGTTACACTGTGCGTGTTAGACAAAGTCCAATGGGGTTACCTCATTGCAACGGAGGACAAAACCTCTATCCCAAGATAAGTAACTAAACTGAACATATAGTGATCATACCCAGGCCAAAATGGCAAGTAAAAATAATAAGAACAAGAATGAGAATTCAATTTGAAAGCAAGGACCAGAGAACATAAATAAGAATAAATCTCAAGGCATTTCATTGACCTCTAGCAGACATCCAGCAACCTGGAAATAATCCATAGCTTCAGTGGCTCATAAATATAAGGAAGGAGCCCCTGGGGTGAAGGGAGGAAACCAGGCAGCTGGCTCCTGAGGCAGGCACCATGGAGCCTTGTTCTGCCATTTAAACTGGTGTAAAGACAGGACAGCTCCAAAGCAGCTGCTGCTCTGGTTAGAGAGGATACTTGAGCCTACATGTAGGCAGAGCAGGAATAGCTTTGTCTGACAGCCTCTGCATTCATATGCAAATGGTTAGGCCACTTGCTCACTACAGAGGTTTAACCCCTTGGTGTGCTTTCAAAAACACCTCCAGTGCTGACCTACAAACTGCATCCCTGTTGGAGAGGCCATGTGACAGTAGCTGTGGCTGTAAGCAGGTTCCTCTGGCATTCCTTATTTACATGCTGTTGGGATTGCACAGCCTAGGAGGCCATGTGTCTGCCGCTGAGGCTCAATTGCTGCTCTAGATACACGGAAAGCATTTTCTGACAGTTGCCCAGTGGCTTCCTTGAAATACATGAATCATGTGCAAATAACACAGAGTGACCCTGGGCAAGTCATTTAATCTCAGCGCTTCACTTTGCCCTTCTATAAAATGAGGGTGATATTTTCCCCAGGAAGTAGTTAAAGTGGGGCTTAGTTCTGACAAAGTGCTGGGATTGTAAGTCATGTGCAGTATCTTCTATACACAGTCACAGGAGAAACATGGCACTTCAGAATACCAGCCATCTTAATGTAAAGCCTGCTAGTCTACATCTTGGTCTGAGACTCACTTCCTGCAGTTCCTCTGCTGTCCCTCAGGTTATTGGGGCCATAGGCAGAGTTCGCCCAAAGAGCTTTTTACCAACTTTGCTTTACCTTTGAGAAAAGGTTTAATTTCAACATATTTTCCCATTGCTCAAAAGCCTCACCCAGCTTAGACTGGTGGTTGAAACCCCGCCCTGGCCACTGTAAAGAAAACATCTCAGTTGGAGTAGTTTTCATGGGCTCTTTTTGCAACTGGTAGCATAACTCATTTTAAAGGACATGACAAGAAGATTTGCTTTGCAGATCTTTATGGGCTCAACAGCTTTAGTCTCCTTTCCTCATTTAGGACTGGGAACTTCAGTTGTGTTCCCACCTCTATCACTGTGGCTTGGCCCAAGGTGTTCCACAAGCACTTGTGTAAGATGACCCGTCGTTGAGAAGCTCAATTCAGGCAGTGCACTATTTCCTTGTGTGCTGCCTGTGTCTGTTGTCTCTGTTGGTTTTGTACAGTACCTAGAACAAGGGCTCCCAGTTGAGGGCTCCCAGTTGCTCTTGCAATACCAGTTATAACAATAGATGGCTTTGTAGAAATCTGATTGGCTCACACAAACCACAATTAACATAACATTGCTGTTTTGATTGCAGGAAACTGGGGGAGATGTTTGCATCATACCAGGATTTGCAGATCTTCTAGTGGTATCTCGCATCCCATGCTAACACTGACATAACCAAGGCTAGCATGATACAATGCAACAGATCAGACTCTGATTCTGGCAGGAAACTTCTTGTTCACATGACCGCTGCCACCCAAAGGTTTCCACGTAACCAGGAGGCTGAGACTGGAAGCCAAGAGCAGGTGTGTCACCTGGCAGTAAGCATGGGTGAGAGCAGGTTGCTACTTGAAGCATTGTGTCAGTGGCATACTTCATGAGTATTTCTGGGTGGCAGTGTTGAGGGATCATCTTTGGCCAGGTCTTCTGTGGATTCAGAATTTAACACCTCTTTATTTGGAAAAGCTTGGAGTTTGCCCTGTTTCTGTCTCTCTCTATTGCACTGATGCTCTGGTTTCACCCCATCTGGAAGTGGTTTCCTGTGAAAGAGACCTTTTTACATGAAAGCCATGATGGGGGTTAGCTCTGCAAGGAAGAGCCACATGCTGTAACAGTGCTGGAAAGGGGTACTGTTGCAGAAGCTCAGCTCTGTGGTTTAGTGCTGCTCCAGTGCTCATGCTTCCTCCCCTTGGTGTCAAACGTGTCCTGAAATGACCGTTCTCATCTAGCATCTGTCTCTAGGAATTTGCTGCCTGGTTTTAGAGCTGGGATTCCTGAACGGGCTGTGGTCAAATTTCTGTTGGCAGCCACTCTTCAAGCACTGCACAGATATCAGGCCTGATGCTGATGTTAATGCCAGAGGATACTGGTAATAAGCTGCAGCAGTTGAGGGCTGGAGTCACTCACGGTGGACCCACAATGGGTCCTGGGGTCATTCAGACCCAGACATTCCCAGTCCCTGGGTCAGAGTCAGACAGGAAAGTAATCTCTTCTGGGGTAAGGCCAGGGCTTAAAGACAGGAAGTTAAAATTAAGTAGTGCTAGCTGGTAATGAGGCATTATTTACACTAGGAGAGATTTGCTAGGAGACAGAATAGTGATACCACCAAGCCTTCTAGTTTAGATGCAGTTATAGTGGTATAACTGTACTTATATTGTTGAAGCTTATACTGGTCAAGAAACCCAGTATCAACTGTATTCATGTAAATGGAGTTATACTGACCAAACTATGTCTATACTCAAACTTTGACTAGCTTAGGTATACTGATGAAATATCATACTTTGAAGTGTTGACTGGCCCCCTCCCAAGCTTTCTCTGTGTCCAGCAGGCTCTGAGAATCTCCTTTCATTTAGAGTTCAGTGCCTTGCCTAACATTAGAGATGTCACAGACCTGAAATCTGAAGGCCCACATATTAGGGGAAGTCCAGAGAGGGAGGTCATGCTGATGCCACTCTGACTTTATCTGGGTTTCACCCAGTTTCAGCCACTGTGAGAAGAGCAGTAGGCTTGTAGTGTTGAGTAATTCAGGGTAGGCAAGCATAAGCAGAGCAAATGTCCCATCTCCCATGCTTTGACTTCAGCTTCTCCGTCAAGTCATCCTTCAGATTATACCACACATGGTGGTTCATTAGCCTTTGAGGACAGACATGTTAGCCAGTCATTAGAGTATTTTGACAGCTGAGATCTATTCCTGGCTTTGCTGGCCACCCACTATGAGTTGGGATGTTTCTCTCACACTCTGTGTCTAGACTCTATCCTTCAAGCACTATTAAAAGGTAGAGAAACTGAGACCAAAACTACTATCATTTTTGAGTAAAGCAGCGTGTAGGAATACCCAGGAACTCAAACACACCCACAGCAGTTCACGAAATCCTGGCTATCCTTTGCTGCCTGTGGGAGGAAAATAATGAACAATCAGGTATAATATTGGCTTACATTGCTTAATGTTTCACTGATAACTGCCACATAGGGTCCAAGCATTGCTCTAGCCATGATAGTCCAGGAAATAGGTGAGAATCTAGGGGGTTTTGTCATCTCTTTGACTGGACCAACTGTATAGTTGGGAGGGATGTTAGAAAAATGTTCAGACACAAATGCCTTTCTTTAGGTTTAGGGAAAAAGCAAGTGCAGCCTATGCTAAACCAATTTAGCTTAAACTGAGTATTGCTCCACACTCAGTTCCCTGAAGAACCAGGGCTTGGCTTGGCTACTTGCATTTAGTCTATAAAGTGTGTAAATCAGCAGGCTTGGCTACTCGCAGCACACATTAATCCTGTGAATTATATGTGACTCAAGAAACATGATGGGATCTATTAACAAGTGTAGACTGCAGCCCTATGCAAAAATGAAGTTCTGAAGCTGATGTTCCAGTACTTTATAACAAGAAGGACCTGCTAACCACAATCTTTGGAGATTGCTTTCTTGTCTGGGTGGAGATGGCCTAGTGGCTTTAGTGACAGACTGTATCTTGGCTCTGTTGGAAACAGATTAAAAAAACAGCAGTTTTGACCCAGCCTTTCCCTGTCCCAAGGATGGAAAAACTTCATTCCTCCAAGACAGTCTTCTGGTTAAAAACAGAGATCCCATCTGAACTGTGTGAATACCAAAGGTCTCTTTGGATTTCTTTCCTTTCCTTTTTTTGGCATTAAGCCATTCATCAATTCCCACATGTGCATCTCATCGATAGGGACGTTAAGTGACATGCCTACAGTCACAACATGGGCCTCTAGCAGAGCTGAAAATAGCTTGAAGGAGCTTGACTTTTCAGACATAAAGACTGATGAAAATCAGGAGGCTCTGAGTGAAAGCAATGGACTGACGCTGGTACAAGCAAGGAAGGGATCACGTTCAGTGTTTCTTGGCTTCTTTCCTTTAGGTTCTAAGTACTTTGTCTGTTCCCAGGTGTCTATCTTTTGCCTCCCAATACTTTGTTTCATAATTTCAGTAAACCTTGCCTCCTGATCTTAAATCCAGTGTGAATAGGCTGTGACTCCATGAGACTGTGCATTGCACAGACTTCAATCTGCTTAGCATTGCTCCTGATCTGAGGACTTGGATGCCTATTTCATGGCAGCTTGCAGAGTTAAAATTAGGTTCCGTAGCTGGGTCATGTTTGACTTGGAGAGGAAGAAAATGTAAGCTTGAAACTTTGTCAGTGTTCACAGTTAAAGCCCAGAAATAGCAGTGGCCCAGGTTAAACATTGCTCCATAAAAAAGCCTGGTAAAAAAGCATCCAGCTACAACCCATTGGCAACACAATCCCAGTACGTGACCTATCACTTCTACCCAGATCTTGTAGTCTTACACAGGTAATCCAAATGAGTGTTTCATGAGGATGCACCTTCCCTGTGCTGACTGATTCAGCCTAGGCTTGAATCCGCTCTCTGAACAGCACAGATTATATAACTATCACATTTTTTTCCCTAGCAGGATCTCAAGGCAGACATACCAGGAAGTGTACTGTAAAGTCTCCAGGGTTGGACTTGGTCACTTTTTTCTCTCCTGTTGAAGCCACAGCACAGAGAAGTAAAAGCCCAGTTTGTTCCCCTGTGCTTGAAGATTCCCTTTCTTGAGTTAAAAACTAGCTCTCCACCAAACATTCAGGTTGTAGAAAATTGTGGCAGGAGGAAGGCAGTGAGGCTGCCTAAGGCAGCACTACATTTTCTTCTAAAGCCACAAACAGACATGGCATTTGTTGTGGGATAAACCATTTTACCCCAGGACAAAATGCAACCATTGAGCCATGCATGTCTGTTGTGCTGGGATGTATCCTAAAAAGGTTCATGGGATAAGAAGTACTAACAGTTTATCTGGGGACATTGCATCTGAACAGTTATCCTGGAATCGCATCATTGAATCAATAGCAGGAAAGTGCAGGGCATCCAGCCGCTGGGTAAACGCTGATTAGAAGGGCCATGTGTGTACACGCCAATCCTGGGATATTTCTGTTCTGGGTCAGGTCAGGTCATGATTGAAAACCTGCTACTTCTGTGACCATAAATGGTACGGGTCAACGCCAAGTGCTGGGCAATGGTTAATTAACTTGGCAACCTCAGGAAGTGCCAATGACTAAGGTTGGATGAGTGTCTGAGGAGGGGCACTGGAACCCTTCATTGCAGAAATGCTATCAAAATGCGGATGGGTGAGGCCATTTGTACACGCCACAAAATTGTCCTTTAAAGTGGCTTAATGCCCTTTTGCACTGCTTTAATGGGTCAACTGTTTGTATGTGTCGGTGGCGTAATGCGCGTTAAATGACTTTGGGACACAGTAAAATAAAACGTCTCCGAGATGGTTTAGTTTACCATGAAGGGGAGCACCGGGCCCCATGCATCTCAGGTGCTGTGCAGGCAGCCTGTGCAAGCAGGCTCCACTGAAGGAAAAAAAAGAGAGAGTGGCAAGCCTGACCTTTATTTTTTTCTCCCCAGAGCTTGCCTGCCTAACTGAGCTACGCTGGGGCCCGGTGCTTCCCTCTGCAGTTGCTGTGCCTTCTGGGACTGCTTGGGCTGGGTGCTTATGGGCATGTGCCTCCTGGGGGGCACTGCCGCTGCCGTGGAGGGAAGCACCAGCCCCCCTCTGCAGCTCAGGGACTGCTTGGCCCGCTGGCAGCTCACCTTCCCCTCCCTGCCACCAGAGAGGGTTGGGCCCAACCTTTGTGTACACGCCATGGGGGTTTACTTTTCCTTAAATTGAACTGGTGTTTTTAAAGACCCACCACTTCAACTTAGGGAGAATTAAACCGAAGTAAACCCCCGTGGTGTGTACAAATGCCCCTAATCACTCAGTGATTTTGCCAATGGCATCCACACAGGGCAGATTAGGCTCTTTAGCCATAGCCGGCAACCAATCTAGGAGTGGAGCCCTGAAAGGCAGGCAGATGGAAGACCTCCTCTGCATTGGCAACTCCTGCACTGTAGTTGGTTCCAAATGTATCGCCTTCTGCCCTTCCTTTGGACCAAACCAGTATAGCCAAGAGGGGGATGCTGGTACATGGGCAAAGCAGCATCTCCATATCAACTGCCCAGGCTATTGCAGCCACACCATATGGTGAGGGCACTCCGTTCTTGCTGGCAGCATGGACACAACATGGAAGGTGACAGTCACAGGTCATAAGCCATCACTTGATTGGCATAGAAGAGAGTACCATAGGTCACCTCTGACGGTGGGAAGAATCATTGCGTTCCACTGGTCAGCTACCGCCTGCCATAATGCCAGGCAGCCTCCAGACAGGTGCTGCCCTCCTAGTCTTTCTGCCTTATTGGGTGCATGAGGCTAGACCCAAAGCTGAAAAGCAGATGGAAACCTCACACCTGACCAAAACAAGAAACCAAGAACTTTCCAGTGTGGAAGCTGGAATGTCAGGACCATGTCCTAGCCTGACAGATGACGACGACCTACAGTACATGAGCAGCATAAAGAGGTCAGTCTTGATTGACCGTGAGCTGCACAAACTCACTGTTGACATTGCGGCCTTCCAGGAAACGAGACTTGCAGATGCTTGTTCTATTCAAGTGGCCAATTATACCTTCTTTTGGTAAGGCAAAAATGCTGAAGAGACTCATTTGTGCAGCATCGGTTTCACTGTGAGCAGCAAGGTGGAAACATTTATAGAAACACCCATTGGGAAGTCAGAGTGCATCATTTCACTTAGACTTAAGACAACTATCAGCTTCGTGCTTATATCATCAGTGCTTATGCACCAACACTGAACTCCAGCCTTGAGGAGCAGGATAAATTTTACACCAATCTGCACCAAATTGTCAAAAGAATACCATCAACTGAATGACTTTTCCTCCTTGGAGACTTCAGTGAAAGAGTCAGCACAGACAACAACTCATAGCCAGATTGCTTAGAACATTTTGGCATCAGCAAGGTGAATGAAAATGGCCAATGATTTCTTGAATTCTGTGCTGAAAACCAACTGTGCATTACCAATTCATATTTTGCTGGAAAAAGTCACCACAAAGTGTTATGGTGACTGTGACCCTCTTACCAAAAGAGAGGAAACAAAGTCCCTCTCTGTTCTCCTGCCATGACTTGATGATGCATAAAAATAAATTGTACACAAAGGGAGGCTCCAATAATGGGTAATTTCAGGCCCTTTAAAGACAAGGTTCTACCTTTTGTCATATTTTCTGAGACTCTACCTCCCTTGTAGCTCTTCCACGTGCTAACTGTGATGTAAACCAAATGGCATTCACCCGTCCAGTATTTAGTGGTATGACCCGCCACCCTCTGTATTAGGGGAAAGGCAGGCGTGTCTGTCCGGATAATTTAATAATAAATGCTAGACGTTCGCCTTCTTAGTCCAGGGTTGGTATTGATTCAAATAAATGAAACCAAAATTATTGGCGTATATTCGCACCTTGTCCCAGTGTCAGGCTTTTTAGCACACTCAAGAAAGAAAAAGAAAATTACACTAAGGCAATTGGACTCATCATCTCACTTCACCTGGTATTTGGTATTTTGTGAGATTCCAACTCGCATGCCTCGTCTTTGCTAGTCTTCCACCCATCTGTGAATCTCCAGATGTCTGGACTCCTTCCACTGGAAGCCCACTGCAAAGTTGAGGACTCCTCTGAGCCCTCTTCTGACAAGCCCCTCTTGGCTGATGTTCTGGAGTCTCTATTTTTTGGCTCCATGGCACTCAGGATCTTTCCTACAGCCCCTGCCTGGCTCAGCAGCCCGGGCTTGGGTCAGAGCCGGTGTGCAGGGGCTTTTGTAGCAGCCTCCACGCTGCTCCGATGCTCAGCAGTCTTCTGCCACCTCAAATGCCCAGGATCACTTCATCTCCAGGAGTGTCTTTATAACGTCACTCCCTGCACTTCTTCCAACATGCAGGGAGCATGTGCTCTTAAACAGTCACACCGACAGTGCACACCACTCTTCCCTCTCCGCTTCTGGACCTACACGTAAGTCCTCTCTTCCTAGACTATTTTGCCCCACAGCAGGGGTTGGGTTTGGGCACACACCACCCCGTAACTTTGGGGATCCGTGTGTGAGTCACCCCAGCCAGCAACAGTGACATCCATGATCAGGTCACTGGCACCATCTAGACCAGTGAGGAAAGATCTATTGTTAAGAGGAAACATCTTCCTTCAGTGCAGAATACCTGCACATGCACAGTGCCAGTTGTGACACTGACCCACCCCCTGATCATTAGGAAGGTGAAGATTACAGCCGAGAAACTACATAGAGCAAAACCTAGGAACAAGCCTAAAATCAATACCACTAACACCAAGAACCAGAGGAAGTATGAAGAGTTTGTGAAGGCTTTCAAACAACAGGACGTCCCAAGCTTTGCTACAAAAACACATACAAGTGAGATATGAAGGCATTTGGAATTGATCCTGACCAATGGGAATCCTTGGCAAGTGATTGGAACAAGTGCAGTCATCATCTCCACCAGGACATCAAAGTCCA
>NW_005842868.1:233019-234378 GCF_000455745.1 Alligator sinensis
AGCAGGAATTGGCTCCAACAGCTTGAAGAGAAAAAAGTCTGTAGGAAACAGGGAACTCCTAAACCACCCGACCATGATACATACACTTGCAACCACTGCCACAGATCATGCAACTTTTGGATTGGACTATTCAATCACGAGACGCTGCAAACCATCTACGTCAGGGGTTGGCAATATTTTTGGACAGAGTGCCAAAATACCTGCAATCTGGACTTGTAAGATGTTGGGATGTCAGGGGCAGACAGAGGAGGAGCTGCAAAGGATCCTTGTGGCAGCGCAGCCCCAACCCCTTCCCTGCCATCCGTCCCAAGGCGTGCGTGCCAAGCAAAATGCTTTTGCTTGTCATGCTCTGGCACCCGTGCTGGGGGTTGCCTACCCCTGATCTACATCATAGGCTACAATATCCACCGTCTCTCACAGATGAAAGGATACCAACCTCAACCTCTGTTCTGGAACAGATACAAGCACAGCTTGTCCGGGTACAAATGCAACATTTCTGTCGCTAACCTTTCCTAACTGTGTAGTTGCTTAGGAAGATAAATGCTTCCATATCTCGGAACAATGTCTTCAAAAATAGCAGGAGCCAAATTCCTGCCTGGCAGGAAAAGGCTCAACTGCTATCGAAGCCTGAGTCTGATCTGAAGACATTCTGCTTTTGTCTTCAGCCTGTCCTTAGTTTGATTTTATTCTTACTTTGTGCCTACCACTCCTAGACCCAGGTTCCCCAGCACAGCAGCCTGGAACACACCATCTCCATGCCTATAAATGAGGATCATGGTGCAGTGTCTGAAAGAGGTGATGGTCTGATGCTTAATGTACTGGGATTGCAACCTGGGATGTGGTGTATGTTCAATACTTGCTGGACCTGAGGCAAGTGGCTGCATCTCTGGGCCTCAGTTTCCCATGCTTTGTCACACTTACTCTTTTACTTTTCAAGTTCTGGGGTGTGACTCATCTTGCATACACAGTGTATGGTTTGCTGGGGACCCAATTTCAGTGGTGGATCCTTTTATTTGAACACCAAGTTCAGAGTGATGGGAAAGGAATGAAACAAGCCAAGATGACAGTGAGGTCAGCCCAGATCAGTTTATATTAAATCAATAACATTGACATACCTTCCAACAAACTGTATGGGGACATCTGCTGCCATACATTGCCTCTTTTTCTTTAGATTTCCCTCCCTATTCTGCAGTAACATCCTGGTATTGCTAATACTCTGATACCAGGTAATTTGCTCAAGGGCTGACCCTCAAGACGGTACCGATTGCACATAGGAAATGATCCTCAGTCCAGTACAGGCAAAAGATCACCAAAGATCCTATGTCTGGCCTGCAACACTTCTTTCTTTTGAGAAATCCT